>NC_085136.1:273835436-273864084 GCF_035046485.1 Aedes albopictus
ATGAGCCTCTGCACGAATCTGGCGTACTGCTCACTCCCACAGAAAACTTGAAAACAGTTCGCACAGTAAAAGTCAAATATGACTTTTACTGTGCGCGCTGTTTTCAAATTTTCTGTGGGAGTGAGATCCTAGGGAGTGAGTAGGACAGGGCAAATTCGTGCAGAGGCTCATATTATAAATTCGATAAAAATATTTCGATCATTTCGATGGGTGAATCTGGCGTTCGATTTGAAAAGGCCGTATGTTTGCTATTGGTGATTTGTTGTTGCATGAAGAAGAAGAAGAAGAATGATGGTGTTTTGAAAAAATCCTATCCCTATAACACAGGGGAAGATTTTGAAATGCCTTTATAAAATCTAAAATAAAATCTAATTAAAAACGGTTTGATGTACGCGAGGGGGACGACTCTTCCCGATATCCTAGATTTTTGGCCAAAACCTACAAGGAATCACATATTTTTCATAATTTCAACAAAACTGAAGAAATTAATAGAAAATCGATCAAAATCAACCATATCCGAAATATCCGATAAAATCGATTATAATGTTGGCTTTGCTGGAAATAAAAACAGGCGAGGCTTTGTTCTCTGACTGATATCGCTACCGGCTCAGTGCCTCTCCTTTATTCAATCTAGGTATAACATATTTATAATTTATTTCCATTTACCTACCAGTTGATACCTAGCTCTTCACTGAGCTGTGTGATGCACCTCCAAGGATGTGCCTACCATTCAACACTCCTCCTCATCACACACTCAGATCCGACGCGTCCCGAGCATATCTGGTCACCGTACTCCTCCTGGAGTACCGCCGAGCTCCTAATAGCACCTTTGCTCTGACTACCGAGCACCTTTGCACTGACTACCGAGCACCTTTGCTTCCAAGCTCCTCCTGGCTCGAAGCTTCATCCGAGTACCTTCCCGCCATCCAGCTCCAGCGTCCCGATCAGCCAGCACCCTCTGCCTCGATCTCCTGGTTCCAGCGCAGGTCCCTCAAGATACTAGATCCTCACCGCCTCTCGATATCTCAACGACTATTGACACCAGGCCTCATCGCATCTTGATACCTCATCGGATATTGGATGGTACCGCATCTTGTTCTCCTCGCTTCCCGAACCACCGCCAGGGCGTCCCTGGGCCCATAACCTGTTGGAAATAAAAACACAGGCGAGGCTTTGTTCTCCAAACCCAGGCACTGACTGAGTCGCTACCAGCTCAGTGCCTCTCCTTTATTCAATCTAGGTATAACATATTTATAATTTATTTCCATTTACCTACCAGTTGATACCTAGCTCTTCACTGAGCTGTGTGATGCACCTCCAAGGATGTGCCTACCATTCAACAGGCTTATCCCCAAAAAAATCGAACAAAATCGATGCACATCCCTGAACAAAAATGTCAAATCTTCTCGATTTTGTTTTGTTCTCCCTTTTCTTCCGGATGGAGCTTGTTTATAAACAACAGCTGATCACGGATGTGACTGTTGTTTACATAGTCTACGCATTATTTTGATCCTCAGAATGATATTATCTTGCGAATACGTCTTCTCAATAACAACATTTCCCATATTTTCGAGGTGATTCGTTGTTGTTTGTTCAAAACACATGGAATTACTCATACCAGACACTCACACCATTGTATCCATATGAGAAATAAAATAGTATTTACTGTGCCTCCGCCATGGCAGGACGGCTGATAATTCAATCGTCTTTCAATTAATTACATCTAAAAATCACAACGTTCAAAAGGGTCCACCCGTGCGCGAACATGTTTTGGTGCCGTGACGGGTAGTTTGCAAACGAAATTGGTTATTGAAAACAACGTTGACCAGCAGCAATCACCTCATCATCGTGGGCTTCATCACAATTGAGATCCATTATCACTACCAGCTGCGATAGTGCGGCCTCGCACAGGTAGCTATCCAGCAGAACATCTTCCCCATGGTCTAACTCATCCTACGATACTGCAGCAACGGGCTTGGTATTTGGTTAGACTAGAGTGACTGGAAGGGAGAGTGGCGTCAATGTCAAAATTGGAACAGCGATCATCTGTCAACTCCATACAAATTCCCGTTCCAAACGAGCAGGAGACCTGTCAAAATTGGAACATGACGCCACTCTCCCTTCCAGTCACTCTAGGTTAGACAATATGTTCGTTACAATGGGCAGTTCAGTGGATCCTCGCACCGTGGATGAGCGATGATGCAGTGCGTGATAGCAGCTCGACGTTGCCGAAAAAACAACCGGAGATCAACAGTTACACCGGCCGAGATTGGCTTTTTAATTGTATCATAAGCAATTCGCATTAGTCGTTAGGTTGTGTGTAATCGTTTTATTGATATCGTCATTGCCCGTTTTCTGTAATTTAAAACCGTTGGTTTTGGCGGGCCGGTATGTTTGTTCAAAACACATGGAATTACTCATACCAGACACTCACACCACCCGGATAAAAACTAACCATAGGGTATTTGGTGAAAACCATTCCTGTACCATACAGTGTACCAGCTACAATATAGTGTATTGTAATGGAATGGTTCGCTAAAAGCTTTGCACATTGGTAGCTATTATACATTTACATCCGATCTTTATGTAACAATATATTATACTGTTTTTCTTACGTTTGAACCATTCACTATTCCGAAACAATGTTTTTCCGTGCATTTTTATTTTTTTATTCAGTTTATGATTTTTTCCGTGCTTTGTTTTGTTGATGTCCGTGACATTTTTGTTGCAAAGGAAATGAAAGAGAGAAAAAGTGAATAAGTTGAAACATCTATTTAAAGTCAATAAAATATTTAAATAAAGTGGTAAAACCAGGTGTCCTAAGGACTGCATATCCAAGAGATATGGTGGGCTAGGTATGTAGAGTGCGATGAGAGGAATACGAATGTAGGTCAACCCGGAAAGACGCAGGACAGATTACCGTAAATCAGTGGATGAGTTCAACACTATTCTTTCTCTTCTTCTTTCATGTGAAATTGCCTTGTACAACAACCGAATTAAATGCGATTTATCTTTGACATTTTTAACATAAGGACTGGACTGGACACTGAAACGACCTCTGAAATAAGTTCGTCTTCGCTTTTTAACCTAACTTATAGTTGAATCGAACTTGACAGTTTTCTCATGAGTTGTTATGTACACATTTCATAGTTCAGTCAAATTGGAGCCTCAATATTGCAATAATGGTTAAGCACGCTGTAATGATACTTTTGTACCTCGTCACCCACTTCATGCAACTACATTAGTGGTCTAATAACACTTAGCGCGCTAGGCATAGTTCCATCATGCCGCTCAAAGTGTTGCCACAAATAATGCTTAGTTTGCAAAACCCGGTTATCTGGCTGGTGGGACATGGGAGCTTAAGCTTCAACTGTTAATGCAATCAGAGGCTACTCAGCCTTAGACGAGTTTAGGTTAGTTTGGCTAGAACTGCCATTATCGAAGGAACATGACGAGAAAATATATCATTATATGGTTTATCTAATGTAAAACAATACAACATAACAAAAGAGAACCATTCCAAAACCATGATTAAATTTATAACCAGTAGTGAAATTACAATTAAAAACAATATATTTACGGTACATTTTATTGTTTGAAACCATACGTGTACCATACAATGTACGGTATATTAAAGCCCACGTATCAGTATTTCGAACAATTCATTTACAATAAAATGTATGGTTTTGTAAAAAAATATATATGGAGAAAAATATTTTTTTATATTGTTACGATACTTAACAACCCGTATAGTATATTGCAAAAATCTCATTTACAATTCACTGTATGGTGTCTAACATTACATCTTATTGTTTTTGTATTTTTTATTTTTACAGTGATGTTTATTGTAACAATATGGTTCTAAATAGTACTGTTACAATAAAACATTCGGTTTTTCTACTGTATTTTTTATTCGGGCATTGTATCCATATGAGAAATAAAATAGTATTTACTGTGCCTCCGCCATGGCAGGACGGCTGATAATTCAATCGTCTTTCAATTAATTACATCTAAAAATCACAACGTTCAAAAGGGTCCACCCGTGCGCGAACAGTTGTTGAATTCGGTAATTTCAGCAATTCCAACTGCTGATCGACCAGCTGATGGTCGACTCATCAGCCGACGCTGCTGATTGTTTACCTGGAAGAGTTGTCAAAATTTTCGACGTGGCGTCGCGACGTCGTAACATTTTAAGAGATGTTAGCCGTTTTCAGCGTCAATTTTTGCCGATTTTCGAACGATTTTTTTCATTTTATTCGATTTTTCAGATATATTCCATTTTTACCATTTTGCTGAAAATAAATAGCATAAAATCGATTATAACTTGGAAAATGGCAGAAAATGAGAAAAAACCGAAAAATTCGAACCGATATTCGGTATAATGAAAACAATAATGAATAATTCAGAAAATCAAAGAAAATTACGGCTTATCGCACGGAAATTGAAGCAAATTGATTACTGTCGACCCCCTCGGGCGCGGTTGCGGTGCGGTAGCGTTGCGTTCTCGTGTGCATCCTCCCATAGAGCTTGCTGACGTTTATTCACCTCTCTCTTTCAAGCATGCAGGCGGGATAGGATTTGTTTTCATCGGGAAACGTTTCCTGATGACAACAAATCCTATTCCGCCTGCATGTTTGAAAGAGAAAGGTGAATAAACGTCAGCAAGCTCTATTTGATTGTGTGTAACTCAGGACGCACTTGCGTGCACGCTGCGTGGACGCGCCGCCCGTGTGCATCGGCTCTAAACAAAACTTATACATACTGCCGATTCCTTACAAAACAGGCTTTCCGTTCAATCACTAAATCTGGAGCTCGATTTGAAAAGGTCGTATGTGCTTTTGTCGATTAAAAATTCGATCAGTTGGATTTGCTTATTATAGCAAAAACCGTAGAAATTGAACAAAGTTGATACATACAGCAGAATCATCACAAAACAGGCTTTCCGTTCCATCATTTAAAAACTCCAAAATATCTTCCACATTGCTACAATATCTAAAATAAACTGATCGAATTTTATATCGACAAATGTACATACGACCTATTCAAATCGAGCTCCAGAAATGTCCTTGAAAAATGGTTGATATTGCTACAGTAACTAAAATAAACTGATCGATTTTTATATCGACGAAAGCACATACGACCTATTCAAATCGAGCTCTAGATTTTATTCTTCAGGACGCGCGCCATTGTACAGTCCGGATTCGCTGATTGGGTCACGACTGCGCCCCGATTAGCGAATCGTGTTCGTTCATTGGGGCATCTGACAACTGATGAAGTGCTCTTGACACGCGAGTGACGAGAAATACGTCACGAAACACTCACATACTTGCACAAACGTTATGTATACATGAGCTGCGGTGTGACGACGGTCAGGCGTCAAACTCGTTTTGGCATCGATTTTGACATTGACAGTGCTTCAACAGTGCTTTTTAGTTGGGTTTTGCCCCAACCAGCGAACACTCAACCATTGAGACAGCCCATCTAACGAGCCTCCAACGAACGAATCGGCACTGTATTAAAAAAATTGGGAATCGCGCCACTTGGGCGGTGGCTTCTATATTCGTCTGTTTTCCACTATCCAGCTTTTTACGCTAGCCATAAAGCAACGAGGGGTGAATCGATTTTGACATTTCTTGCCGACAGATTTTATAGTTGAGTCCGAGTAGGCTAACAAATTTGGGTTGTTGATTTGACTGTCAAAAATTTTCACAATAGGGTCCTAAAATTAAAGACGAAATCTCGCTTATATTGAATAATACGATCAAGCATGGTATTTTAATCGGAATTGTACTTTACTCGAACTTGAAAAACAAAGGAATAATGAGAAAATTCGAAATAAGTAAAATGGTAAATAGTTCTACTTTGACATTTGAGGTCAACCTAGTGTGACTGAGCTCGACATTTTTCGCACTGGGATTTCAAAAATGTTCCTATCTGACATACACGGTGAAAAAAAATCACTCAAAGTATGTGTTATAAGCTAGGGACGAGACAAAATGCTAAAAAAATAAAAATTATATATTTTCAACTACGGTTAATAAAAACGTCAAAAAATGAGTAAATATGTACTCTTGAACCATATATTGTGGTTTAAAACAAGAATCCCGATAGGACTTTAGGAGCCTATTGTTTACAGCTGACCATTTTGAATTTTTTTTCTTATTAATTTACCATTTCTAATTACTTTTTCATAATTTCAGGTTATTTTAGGCACTCAATTGGATGGATCAACGCTTTTATTTGGCCGCTATGCATGGTTATTGAAAATCAATGGTCGTTCAGCTATGAACTCTTCCAGAACTTGTTCATTCAAAGGCTCATTACATCTATTACAACCGAACAAAAATTGGGCCAAAATCTAGCCGAGCTCTTCTATGAATTCCTATTCAACAATATTCTGTTGTGTATTTCACTAAATATGGGATAATGGACAGCAATTTAAAACATCTTAAGACATTTAGAATAAACAGGATGTCCAGGGCCCACCCGCATATGCCTGTTTCAACCCACCGAAGTTTGAGTTGTCCTCTGTGATGTAATTTAGTCGTCCACTCAATGCATGGAAACAAATAATTTAGCCATGCGAAGGAAAACTTTGTGAAACAAAATACAAATGCCCTAATCCCCTCCATACAATGATTGCATAAGATCTGGAATGTATCTCTACCCAAAACTGACGTGGGCCTTTTTTTTCGTGTCTTCATATTACACATCAAGGGTGATTAACTGAGGAGAGTCATTTAAGTCTTTTGTTCTTAAAGATAAAAACAACAGGCAAAAATTTAGACCCATGGTTAGACCTCATCGACTTTATTCACCTCCAGATAGATGGTCAAGAATATGCTAAAGGCGTAACTTCCTCTACACAATTTCGTCGTTTTGGTGCAGTCTGTGTGTTTCTGTGGTTTTGGTTTCAACGTAGTGAGTAGTATACACAGCTGGATCGGGAAAGGTCCTGATCAGACGACGCTCCCCCCAGGCCAGGATCTGGTCAAATCCATCACGAGGTATACTCAATGGGAGCTCCGTCGTAATTCTATTCAAGCTTGCATAAGCATAATCCGGTCGAAACCTAACAGGATCGCTGTAAGGACCTCTTAGTTAGGCCACTTCTTGCCTAGTGACGTGGAAAAATGGCAAAAAGCTCCATTTACCGGTGTCAGATCGTTTCACTTTTGCCAAAGGTCTGGACGCCGGCACTACAATAACATTTTGAGTGAAATCTGTTCCTCGATCCATAGAAAAACATGTTGGCAATTACCAAACAGTTTGTATGTCCGACAGCATTAACCTAAAAACAAAATTTTGAAGATTAAATACAGAATAGTAAAGTTATTTCTATTTTCTTGAAACCCACAATTGAAATGTTGACGTTTTATCGCTTCCGCAAAACAAAATTTTCAACGCTAAAGGGCTTGCTTCGATCCAACTATAATAAAATTATAGTGTCGGCAAGAAATGTCAGAGAGGGGTGATTCAAATTTTATGGTACGCCAGCGTAAAAAGCTGGATAACTCAGTCAAATTCAGGGTCAAATTTGATCCAATTTACACAACTTTTGGAATGTGGTGAGATAGGTATAGTATCTACCCGTGTACAACATTTCAAGTCAATTGGTTCAAAATTGACTGAGTTATAGTGGAAAACAGACGAATATAGAAGCCACCGCCCAAGTGGCGCGATACCCTATGATCAATTCAGTAAAAACTCGGAATAAGGTACGAGCAAACTTCCATTTTTCTCCAAATCCATACACAACGCAGTGTTCCGTGAAAAATATGTTCATCAAGTTGCGATAGTGTAAATTGAGCGATGGATTTTTAATAGAATTCTGGCGTTCGATTTGAATAGGTCGTATCAGCATAGTAATCACAGCAAACATACGACCTATTCAAATAGAACGCCAGAACTGTTCTAAGCTGAGACGAGACTCGCGAAGCTGGTTTTCTTTTTCTCCAGTTTGTTATTTTTTCTTCCTATCTGTGTTGACATTATGTTTTGGACTAGTGGTTCAAACACGTACGTGACCGCATCATTTCACATGCAGTGTGACTGAATCTCATCCACGCACAAAATCATGTTGAGCTGAAATTTTGTATCGCCAACAATCCCCGGATAAAAAATTACCATTCATTACAAGGTAAATATTATTATGAAATGACTGGTTTTATTGTTCACAATAAAACACATAGTAGATATATTGTTACTTTTTACAAAAGAAATCAAGCCCATATAGTTCGTACAATAAGTGAACATTAGCTTTATTAGTGACTAATTGATTCGATTGATTTTCAATAGTTCTATAATAATTTAAAGTTACTATCAGTAAAAATTAATTTAAGTTGTTTTTAAATAGTTGCAAAAGTGCCTGCAAAGTTCTCATGGACTTTTTATTAAAAAAGAGTTTATTTCTTAGTTACACTTAAAAACAATTCGTAACAAATAAATAACAATAAATAT
Source organism: Aedes albopictus (assembly GCF_035046485.1). Lineage (NCBI taxonomy): Eukaryota > Metazoa > Arthropoda > Insecta > Diptera > Culicidae > Aedes > Aedes albopictus. The sequence continues at coordinate 273,843,897 of NC_085136.1, forward strand.
TATTGTTGCTTGGATCATGTTTGCATAATCAAATACAAAATCACTTGACATATTTTTTATAGTTTTCGTTTTAAATTTGAGTACAGTAGATGTTTCGGTTATCGAATGTTATTCGCTAAAACTTCAACGATTGACAGACGTCAAGCCGTGTTGGCAGAGGAAGCTCTCAATGATTAACTGAGGAAGTACTTATAGAAAACTAGCTGAGAAGCAGGTTTAGCCAAGTGAGGATGTTACGGCAAGAAAAAAATGAACAATGATTTTTCTAATGTTTTCCAATAAATTAAAGGAATCTAGTAAATAGTAAACTACCATTGATATTGTCTATCCGGTTGGAATCAAGACAGACATTCAATCAAAAATTGCTATTTTCTTGGTCCACAAGTGTCACAACTGTTTCGCATCTAGTGCGCTGTGTTGCTGACAACAACGGGAAGGATGCGCACTACTTTTGACATGATTAAAAAACGTCGCGAGTTGGGTCGCGTCGCGACTTGATTGTGCGAAGTCCGGTTTGGTGGCGGCCCGACAATAACAATACAAATACAATTAGTTTAATGGGGTCAATTGAACCGATGTTAAAATAAACATGCAATAATATTTGTTGATATGTAAACAGATTACGCCTTTGAAAAATTAATGAATTCATATTTCTCGGTAACATTTTTCTCCAGCATTTACAGATACTAATGGCCACATGAATTGTGAACGATTTATGGTATGGATCATATGACCTGAGGTATGACTTGTGACATTTGGCAGTTATTTGAAAAGATTGAAGATAGATCTTATCAACAGCTGCCAAGCAATACATACCAGACAGACATCAGAGTGTTTGATTCTTATCATAAAATGTGCATATCATTCTGGCGGACGTTAGTGCTCGTAAATGCTGGATATAAATGTTAGCGGGAAATATAAATTCTATGGATTTTCAAAAGCGAAAACTGCTTACAAATAACAACAAATATTATTGTATTTTTATTGTAACAACGATTCACTTGACGCCATTCAATCAATTGTATTTGTATTGTAAGAACAATGAAAAAACATTAAGATATATTGTTATCTTTTGAAAATTGCCCTAAAAATGTCTCATAAAAACACAATACATTCTATTGTTTTTCGCGAAAAAGTGTATGAAAAATTTTCTCAAAATTTTATGGTTAAGATACATAACTACCACCATTTTTTATTGTAAAAGTGCCATTTACCATTCGCCGAATGGTATAGAACAATAGGGGTGATGGTGAGTGTGCCGTGTAAATTACAATATGTTTAATGGTGAATATTTTTCGAAAAAATGGTGTTGTAACAATAAAATTTATCGTATTTTTATGATATTTTTTATCAGGGCCGCCAAGCAAGGTAATACCCCGGACAGACATGTGATACGAGCGTGATTCCTGTACAACGGTACGCAGTGTCAAGAAAATTCTAACAAGACTGACTTGAACTGAGAGAATTTTCAGTATGGCACTCTTTTCAAGCGCAAATGTACAGTGATTCTGGTATCCTATGTGTGTCATAAGTATAATCATTGGCATTGCAGTTAAGGGCGGACGGGACGGTCGAGAAAATATCCGCCATTGCTCTGTTGCTACTAAGATGGTAAATCTCAGATTCTACTTCATATTTTGCAACAAAAACCTATCATTGTGTATGCTCACTTGCAGTGCATATGCTGATTGGTTTTCAGCATCTTCAGTGCGATAGGTCTCGAGATTACCATCTTCAAAATCGCGAGGCAAATTGTTAGAAAGAGAGGCAAGATAGGAAAAATAACACGGCGTCCCGTTTCACCTTAAAGCGTTTGTACTGAGCGAACGTCTACTGTTAAGGGAATGTCATTCCCCTTGAAATATCATCATCATCGCCATCATCATCATCATCATCATCGTCATCATCATCAAATTTCGCGTTTCGACGGGTTCTGGCGTTCGATCGTTCGATGGAATCGAATCTGCAAAATTTTACGACCTTCAAACGCCAGTTTTTGTACGAGTGTGGATAATTGAAAACGAACCAGATTTTTTCTCAGTGCAGTTGAGGGTGGCGATAACTTTGACGTTTCTTCGTTCAGTCGCCTGATTTTCAGTAAAAATCAAAACATTCCGCACATTCGCAACATTTCTTTCTCCGTAAGTTGATAAAAGTTCATTAAAGTAACCGGAAACCGTTGATTCCGAAGTTCCAATAATGGCCACTACTCGAGTAAAAACACGCGAGTCGAAAACTGGAGAGCTGATCGCGTACAGTGAAACTGCCATCCGGAACAACGCCTCCGCCGTGGAGTACTGCCGAACGTCGATGGCTGCTCTGTCCGGAAGCACGGCTGGTAAGAATTTTTAATTCAATCAATTTATTTTATTCCCCCTCTCGGAGGGAACCACAGTGGAACGTTTATCACGATATTCGGTTTCTCCACTTCCACAGGTGTTCTCGGACTGACCGGAATAATCGGATTCCTGTTCTATGTGCTGGCCGTTCTCGGTCTCTGGTGTATGCTGCTGCTCAAGTCCGGCTCCAATTGGCAGAAATATTTCATCACCCGGAAAAGCCTGCTGACCAACGGGTTCCTCGGAGGGCTCTGCACGTACGTACTATTTTGGACATTCCTCTACGGTATGGTTCATGTGTACTAGGAGATGGGATTGTACAAGGCGGGCGGAATTCTATTTATAACGGGAGGGATCATAATAGCTTGTGGGGTCTATTGCAATTTTTCGCTTTCGAGAAGTGAAAGGAATCCAAAAAGCAACGCGGTAGCATGGCCGTAATTTGTTTCATAATAAATTTAATTGAAATTTACCGGTACTACGCTGGGAGCTAACTGCTAAGTGCCATAGAAAGGAAAGAAAATCCTTGCACTGTTGCACATACTTGGAGCTATAGTTTTTCTTTAAAGATATTGGGACATAGGACTTCGGATTTAAAGCGTGTTCCGTTGCTGGGGTGATTTCCGTTGTTCTCGGTTCTTATTCTGGAAGACATAGTACACTGTAGAACTTGTAATGTTCACGTAAATGGAGATTAAAAGGGCCATTCTTTAGGGCTAATAACTAAACGTCAATCTTTATTTATCTATGAGGTACATTCGAACACGTCTTCTCTTGCACTCAGCTAAACATGAGAACCCCTTCGAGGGTTCGGTTGTTTTACCGACTAGTCATTTTACTACAAAACCTAGAATCCTTCCCTGGCAATCGGACGTCGATCAGCCACGATCAGTAGGTCCCACATGCGGTATCGTTGGGGTCACACCCAATCATGATCCTTTCTTTGCTTTTAACATCCAATTTACGTCTTTGCTGTTTAGGAATCCACACAAAATTAACAGTAAACTAACACAAAACGCACGTTAGAGCTGCTTCGGATCGCAACCGCTACGGTACCTTGGATTGCATGAACACGGAACGAACTAGGTTCAGTGCATTGGCGTAGCCAGAGGGGGGGGGGGGGCTGGGGGGCCATTACTGAAATTTTTGAACTTATCGCTGAATAAATTTTTGAAAAAATCCAGAGAGAAATTTCGGAAGAAATCATTACAGGAACTCTTGGAGCAAAACCTGCAGGAATCCCTGGAGAAATTTCTGAAAGTATACCGGGAGGAATTCCTGGAGGAATCCAAAGAGCAATTATGCGAGAATTTCAGGAAAAAAATCTGAATAATCCGCATCAGAAATCCCTGTAGAAATTGTAATTGTAATTGTAATTGCTCAGTCCAGAAATCCCTGTAGAAATTACTAGAAAAAAAAATTAGATGAATCCTTGGAGGAATTTCTGGACGCATTCCTGGAGGAATTCTTCGAGAAATCACAGGAGAAATTCCTAGATGTATTTCTGGAGGAAATCCTATACAACCTTCTTGACAAATTCCATGCGGAATCCCTGAAGAAGTTCCTGGGCTAATGCCTGGAGCATTAGGGGATTTTTTTTTATTATTGTACAAATTGATACGAAATCCTGGAGAATTTTCTGGACAAATTCCTGGCGGAATCCCTGGAGAAGGTCATGGAGAAATTTCTGAAGGAGGCATCCCTGGAGAAGTCCCTGGAGTAATGCCTGGAGCATTAGAGAAATTTCTGATGAAATTCCAAGATAAATTTCTAAAAGAATTTCCAGAGGAATTTCTGGAGGAATTCCAAGAGGAATTCCATGAGGAATGCTTGGAGGAATTCTTGGAGGAATTTCTGGTAGAATTACTGGAGGAATTTCACGGAAGAATCCTTAGAGGTATCCCCGAAGGAATTTCTGATATGTTCCTGGAGTAATTCCTGGTGGAATTTCTGGAGGAATCCGTGAAATAACCCCTGGACGGATTTCTAGAGGAATCTCTCTCTCTTCTTGGCGAAACGTCCTCATTGGGACAAAGCCTGCATCTCAGCTTAGTGTTCACAGTTATTAACTGAGAGCTTCCTCTGCCAATGACCATTTTGCATGCGTATATCGTGTGACAGGCACGAAGATACTTCATGCCCAAGGAAGTCAAGCAAATTTCCTTTACGAAAAGATCCTGGACCGACCGGGAATCGAACCCGTCACCCTCAGCATAGTCATGCTGAATACCCATGCGTTTACCGCCTCGGCTATATGGGCCCTTTCTAGAGGAATCTCTGGAGTTGACATTCATGTTTTAATTCCTGGAGGAAACCTGCAAGAATTTCCGGAGGAACCCCTTGGAAAAATTCCTATAAAATTTTCTGAAGAATCTCTTGAAAGAATATCTGAAGTAATCTCTGAAGGATTTCCTGCAGAAATTCTTGAAGGAATGCCTTAGGAATTTCAGGAGAAATTCCTAGAGGGATTCCTGGATTAATTTCTGAAGAAATTCCTGTAGGAATTTCTGAAGAAATACCTGGAGTAGATCTTCGTGGAATTCCTGGAGGAGTCCCTGGAGAAAAGCCTGGATGAAATCCTGGGCGAATACCTGGATGAATTCACAGAGAAATTTCTGGGGGAATTTCTGAAGAAATCATTGAAGGATTTCCTAGAGAATTCCCGAACAAATCCTTGAAAGAATTCCTAGAGGAATCTCAGGAGGAATTCATGCAGGAACCCCTGGAGGAATTCTTGGAATAATTCTTGGAAAAACTCCGGGAGGAATTTCTGGGGGTATTTCTTAAGGAGCCCCTGGAGAAATTGCGGTAGTAATTTCTGAAAGCATTCCTTTAGGAATTCCTGAAGGAATTCCTATATGAATTCCTGGAGGACTTTCTGAAGGAATTTATTGGGCATTTCTGAAGAAACCTCTTAAGGAATTCCTGGAAAAATTCTTAGAGAAATTTCTACAGAAATTCTTGGAAGAATCCCTGGGGGAATTCTTGGAATAAACCCTGAAGAAATCCCTGAAACAAATTTCTGGAGGAACCTCAGAAGGCATTCCTGGAGGAACTTCCGGACAACTTCCAGGCGGAATCCCAGGAGGAATTCCTGGAAAAATCTCTATAGGAAATCTTGGGGAAATTCCAAGGACTATTCATGGAAGAATTCCAGGAGGATTCCCTAAATCAATTCATTGAAAAATCCTTCAATGAATTCCAGGAAGAATCTGTAGAGGAATTCTGGAAGGAATCCATGGAGAAATTTCTGAAGAAATTCCTAGAGGAATTCTGAGAGGAATTTCAGGTGGAGTTCCAGGAGAAATTTGAAGATGAATTTCTGGAGGAATTCCAGGAGCAATTTCAGAAGGAATTTCTGGAAGAATCACTGGATGAAGCATCGGTGGAATTTCTGGAGGAATTCCTGGAAGAATTCCTGAAGCAATTGCTTTACGAATTTCCGAAGAAATGCCTGGAGGAATTCCTGGATCCATTCCTGAATAAATTCCCGGAGGTATTCCTGAAGAAATACCTGGGGTAATTCCGGTGAAATTCGTGGTAGAAATGCCTGGATGAAATCCTGGAAGAATGACAGGGGCAATACCTGGAATAATTATTGAATGAATTGAAAAGAATCCCTTGAGGATTTCCTGGAGGATTCCTGAAAAAATATTTGAAGTAATTCCTAGAGAAATCTCAGGAGGAATTCATGCAGGAATCCCAGGAGAAATTATTGGAATAATTCTTGGATAAACTCTGGCAGGAATTCTTGAGGAAATTTATTAATAAATCCCTCGAGGATTTTTTAGATAAATTCTTGGAGAAACTGCGGTAGTAATTTCTGAAGGAATCTTGGAATGCCTGGAGGAATCTCTGGAGGAACTTCTGAAGGAATGCCTGGAGGAACCCCTGGATAAATTTCTGGAGACATTCCTGTATCAATTGCTGGAGGAGTATCTCGAGAAATTCCTTAAGAAATCCTTTGAGGAAACCCTGGAGAATTTCCTTCAAGAATCCCTGAAGAAATTCCTGGACTAATGCCTGGAGCAATCTCTGGATAAATTCCTAGATGAATTCCTGGTGGAGTTTTTAGAAGAATTCTGGGAGGGACCTCTAGAGGGACTCCCGGAGCAATCTCTAGATGAATTCCTAGAGAAATCCTGGGATGAGTTCATGGAGAAACTCCCAGGAGAAATTTCTAAAGAAACCTCTTGAAAAATTCCTAGAGGAATCCTTAGAGAAATTTCTAGAGAAATTCTTGGAAGAATTCCTGGGAAAATTCTTGGAAAAATCCGTGGAGGAATCCCTGAAGCAATTTCTGGAGGAACCTCAGGAGGAATGCCTGGGAAGTTCTAGACAAATTCCTGCAGGAAGTTCTGGACAAATTCCTTGCGGAATCCCAGGAAGAATTCCTGGATAAATTTGTAAAGGAATTTTCGGGGAAATTTCGAGGAACTATTCCTGGAATGAATTCCTGGAGGAATCTCGAGAGAAATTCTGGAAGCAATTACTGGAGGAATTTCAGAAGAAATTCCAAGATAAATTTCTGAATAAATTCCAATAAAAATTTGTAGAGTAATTCCCAGAGGGATTTTTGGAGTAATTCCTGGAGAAATTGCGGTACTAATTTATGAAGGGATTCCTATGGGAGTTCCTGGATCAATTCCTGAAGGACTTTCTGAAGAGATTCTTGGGGTAATTCTTAAGAAACCTCTTGAGGAATTCCTGGAGGCATCCTTAAAGGAATTTCTAGAGAATTACTTGGAAGAATCCCTGGGGGAATTCTTGGAAATAAACCTGGAGGAAACCCTGAAACAATTTCTGGAGGAACCTCAGGAGGAATTCCTGAACTAATCTCTATAGGAAATCTTGGGGAAATTCCGTGGAACTATTAATGGAAGAACTCCAGGAGGAATCCCTAAACGAATACCTTGAGGAATCCCTGAATGAATTCCTTGAAGAATCTCTAGAGGTATTCTGGTAGAAATCCATGGAGAAATTTCTGAAGGAATTCCTGGAGAAATTTTTAGAGGAATTCTGAAAGGAATTTCTGGTGGAGTTCCAGGAGGAATTTACAGAGGAATTTCTGGAGGAATTCCAGGAGGAATTCCAGAAGGATTTTTAGGAGGAATTACTGCAGGAATCATCGGTGGAATTTCTGGAGGGATTTATGAAATAATTCCTGGAGGAATGTGTAGAAAAAACCCTAGAGAACAAATTCCTCGATTAATTCTTGGAGGAAACCCTGGAAGAATTCCTGGATCCATTCTAGAATAAATTCCCGGAGGAATTCCTGAGGATAAACCTGGGGTAATTCCTGTAAAAATTCTTGGTAGAACTCTTGCAGAAGTCCCTGGAGAAATGCCTGAATAAAATCTTAGAGGATTGGCAGGAGTAATACCTGGAATAGTTCTTGAAAAAATCCGGGAGGAATTTCCGAAGGAATCCCTTGAGGAGGTTCTGGAGGAATCTCAAGATTTATGATGAAATACAAAGTTCGATTTCTGAGAGAATTCTAGGAGGAGTTTCTGATGAATTCTTAGAGGAAATACTGAAGAAACCGCTAAAATTCCTGAGGAAATCCTGAAATCCTGGATTAATTCCTGGGGGAGTTTCTGAAGGAATCCCAACAAGAGTTCTTGCAGGCATTTTTGAAATAATCCCGGAATTCGTTTTTGAAAGAATAACAGAAGAAATTTCCGGTGAATCCCTGGAGGAACTCGAAGTAATTTCTGAAGAAACCCGATGAGCAATCTCGGAAGTAACCCCAATGTGGAACTCTATGGAATCTCAGGAGAGCTTTCTTATCATTTTTTTTTTGTATTTGTGAATTTTAACTTAATGCTAATTCTTCACAAACTGCATTACACATAGGGAATCGCGCTACTTGGGCGGTGGCTTCTATATTCGTCTGTTTTCCACTATAACTCAGTCAAATTTGAACCAATTGACACATCTTTTGGAATGTGGTGAGATAGGTATAGTATCTATCCGTGTACAACATTTCAAGTCAATTGGTTCAAAATTGACTGAGTTATAGTGGAAAACAGACGAATATAGAAGCCACCGCCCAAGTAGCGCGATACCCTACCGTGACATCACCTAATTCCGGTCACTTTTTTTCGGTTCCTAGTTCCGTTCACGCCATCCAAAGAAATGGGGTGAGCGGAATTGGGAGCCGAGGGGGAGTGATTGGGGTTGGGTGATGTCACGCAGTGAACCGTATAGTACATTTTTTTCATTATCGTCGCAACGCCTTTACCGTCATGACTAATGTTGCATACTACCGTCACACACTACATTCATGCTGCCGTCGATGCATCAATGTCGTCTACCATGAATGTAGCATTTGGCACCATGATTGTAACACAAATCAAGATGATGGGAGTACGAAATGACAGTTTTGAAATGTAGAGTTGGAGTTCCAGTGGTTCCGAAAACTGCGAAAGAAAAATGAGGATAACTCGTGCTAGAGGGTGTCAAGGGCGTTACTTGGGGTCTGGGGGGGTTTAGGGGGGATTTCAGAGGCATTCCAAGAAGCTTCAGAGCATTCTCAGCGGATTTCAGAAACGTTACAGAGGCGTTACATGGCGTTTTCTGGGGTTTCGGAGGGTCTGAGATGCGTTACATGGGGTTTCTGGGGGTATTAGGGGGATTTTGGAGGCATTCCAAAGAGCTTCAGAGCACTTTCGGCGGATTTAAGAAACGTTACGGAGGCGTAACATGGCGTTTTCTGGGGTTTCGGAGGGTCTGAGGTGCGTTACATGGGGTTTCTGGGGGTATTAGGGGGATTTTGGAGGCATTCCAAAGAGCTTCAGAGCATTTTCGGCAGATTTCAGAAACGTTACGGAGGCGTTACATGGCGTTTTCTGGGGTTTCGGAGAGTCTGAGATGCGTTACATGGGGTTTCTGGGGGTGTTAGGGGGATTTTGGAGGCATTCCAAAGAGCTTCAGAGCATTTTCGGCGGATTTAAGAAACGTTACGGAGGCGTTACATGGCGTTTTCTTGGGTTTCGGAGGGTCTGAGGTGCGTTACATGGGGTTTCTGGGGGTATTAGGGGGATTTTGGAGGCATTCCAAGAAGCTTCAGAGCATTTTCGGCGGATTTCAGAAACGTTACGGAGGCGTTACATGGCGTTTTCTGGGGTTTCGGAGGGTCTGAGGTGCGTTACATGGGGTTTCTGGGGGTATTAGGGGGATTTTGGAGGCATTCCACGAAGCTTCAGAGCATTTTCGGCGGATTTAAGAAATGTTACGGAGGCGTTACATGGCATTTTCTGGGGTTTCGGAGGGTCTGAGGTGCGTTACATGGAGTTTCTGGGGGTATTAGGGGGATTTTGGAGGCATTCCAAAGAGCTTCAGAGCATTTTCGGCAGATTTCAGAAACGTTACGGAGGCGTTACATGGCGTTTTCTGGGGTTTCGGAGAGTCTGAGATGCGTTACATGGGGTTTCTGGGGGTGTTAGGGGGATTTTGGAGGCATTCCAAAGAGCTTCAGAGCATTTTCGGCGGATTTAAGAAACGTTACGGAGGCGTTACATGGCGTTTTCTGGGGTTTCGGAGGGTTTGAGGTGCGTTACATTGGGTTTATGGGGGTATTAGGGGGATTTTGGAGGCATTCCAAAGAGCTTCAGAGCATTTTCGGCGGATTTAAGAAACGTTACGGAGGCGTTACATGGCGTTACATGGCGTTTTCTGGGGTTTCGGAGAATCTGAGGTGCGTTACATAGGGTTTCTGGGGGTATTAGGGGGATTTTGGAGGCATTCCAAGAAGCTTCAGAGCATTTCCGGCGGATTTCAGAAACGTTACAGAGGAGTTACATGGCGTTTTCTGGGGTTTCGGAGGGTCTGAGGTGCGTTACATGGGGTTTCTGGGGGTATTAGGGGGATTTTGGAGGCATGCCAAGAAGCTTCAGAGCATTTTCAGCGGGTTTCAGTAACGTTACGGAGGCGTTACATGGCGTTTTCTGGGGTTTCGGAGGGTCTGAGGTGCGTTACATGGGGTTTCTGGGGATTTTAGGGGGATTTTGGAGACATTCCAAGAAACTTCAGAGCATTTTCAGCGGATTTGATTTCAAAGTCGTTACATGGCGTTTTTGACGATGGCGGAAACCCTCAGTAGTGTCCCTGTATTGTCCCAGAAACCCCAAGCACCATATTTAATTCCAAAATGGCCTAGGATATCGGGTTTCAACATCAACTCAATTAGCCAGGTCTAAAAATATCCGTATGGCATGAGACTTTTTGATTTGTTAGACGTGGGCCGTAACTATTCAGTTGGGAGCCACTGACTTTTGTTCCCCTGCTCCATTGGTGGTTATGACCCTCGGAACGCACAATCCGAAAATCTTTGTCTCCGCTTCTTCACACTTCCGGTTCCTAAGTTATACGCATGTCCCGTTCGCAGTTTTCGGAACCACTGGTATTTCATTAGTTCACTCAATTTGAAAATCCACTACATTTTTTGCCGTGATTAAAAAAATGTCACAGTCACCCATGAATATTTCATCTGGTCATACGTGAATGTTTTTGTTGCATGATAGTCAAGACCATACATCCACGATTATCATGCAAACTACAGTTTTTGATAGTACATTTTGGATCACTAGTCACGGTATGTATTTTCTAGTTTAGACAGGGCAGGCTGATAAGAAATTCGCGTTAGAGAATTAATAATTTAGATGTTGAATGCTATTCTCTCAAGAGGCTTGTTGGTGAAGGTAGAAAACTAATAAAAGTAGATTCCAAAACACTTTTTAATCTTTGCTGCTTTGTTGAAGTAATTGCGGCTTCCGTTGTGTTTTTGCCAATTGTAGTTATCGTGTAATCGTTTGACAGCAAAGCAGTGTCCAAATGTTTTGTTTACGCTTATCAGAAGAGGTTTAGTGAAGCTGAATGTTAGCCGATTTCTTTGATATAAAAAATATTTGATGGAATCCTTTACCGTACATTCAAAATGAAATAAGTTGATTTTCCGGCTGTTTCCGGAAAATCTGCTTTTAGTGTATGATAAAACTATTGTTCCTCTTTCAAATGCAGAAAGAAAACCTTCCGGATGTTTCCGATTTCAAAAGTGGCAACACTTTGAAAAAATCGTGATAATTATATTATTATATGATATGATTTGCCCAAAAACACTATTGGCCCTCTGAACGTATTTTTGCTGAAAACTAGAATTCAACAGCTTTCAAGCAAAAAAAAGAAGTTTAAAATCGGTCAACTGGTTCAAAAGCTGCGTGATTTTTTTTTAATTTTTGTTTCGAAAAATCTTGATTTTTACAATTATAAAATTGGTCACCCTAATGTTGAAATAAAAAAAATACGGGTCTAATTATTTTCGATAAACTACAAAACCACCAAGTATCACGATGTTCGGAGACACACTCTATCAATTTTCTATGGAATGGTTGTATTATTATTAAAAAAAATCTTGTTGAAGTCGGTTAGATTGGTTGTTTCTCACTGCTAGGTGAATTTATTGTTATAAAATTCATTGAAAACTATGAAATACGTTTCATTACTAATTTGGGTTGTATTTGGGTTGCGAAAATACGTCAAAATAATTTTGATCAGTTTTGATGTACTAGGTGCTCCACTGTGCATCGTGCTCTCTGCGCTCCACGCCTTCTTGTGCCAACCGGATCAGTTGCAAACACCAGCTTTGCAGGGTTGTTATCCGGCATTCTTGCAATATGCCCTGCCCACCGTATCCTTCCGGCTTTGGCCACCTTCTGGATGCTGGGTTCGCCGTAAAGTGCAGCGAGCTCGTGGTTCATTCTTCTCCGCCACACACCGTTCTCCTGCACACCGCCGAAGATCGTCCTTAGCTCGCGTCGCTCAAAAACTCCTGGTGCTTGCAGGTCCTCCTCGAGCATGGTCCATGTCTCGTGCCCGTAGAGGATCACCGGTCTTATTAGCGTTTTGTACATGGTGCATTTGGTGCGTAGGTGAATCTTTTTCGACCGCAGTTTCTTCTGGAGCCCGTAGTAGGCCCGACTTCCGCCGATGATGCGCCTCCGAATTTCACGGCTCACGTTGTTGTCAGCCGTCAGTAAGGATCCGAGGTAGACGAATTCCTCCACCACCTCGAAAGTATCCCCGTCTATCGTAACATTACTACCCAGACGGATTCGGTCGTTTTCGGTTCCGCCTACCAGCATATACTTTGTTTTTGAGGCATTCACCACCAGTGCGACCTTTGCTGCTTCGCGTTTCAGGCGGGTGTACAGCTCTGCCACCGTTCCAAATGTTCTAGCGATAATGTCCATGTCGTCCGCAAAGCACACAAATTGACCGGATTTTGTGAAAATCGTTCCCCGGCTGTTGAGCCCGGCTCGTCGCATCACACCTTCCAGAGCGATGTTGAAGAGTAGGCATGAGAGTCCATCACCTTGTCGCAGTCCCCGGCGAGATTCGAATGAACTGGATAGTTTACCCGAAACCCTTACGCAGTTTTGCACACCGTCCATCGTTGCTTTAATCAGTCTAGTCAGCTTCCCAGGAAAGCCGTTTTCGTCCATGATTCTCCATAGCTCTGCGCGGTCGATAGTCGTATGCCGCTTTGAAGTCGATGAACAGGTGGTGCGTTGGGACCTGGTATTCCCATCTATTATTTTCGTTTCCACGCGAGACAGCGGCGAACGCGATCGATTATGCTGCGATATTCATCACATACAGGAGCGATGGACGCACAGCAGGAAATAACACAATACAATTGTATTGTACTCAAATTGATAGTGAAACACAATATGTACTCTCGATTAGCTTCTCAGCGCGGTTCGGCATACAAAAACACATAGTGAAACGGCAAGAATGGGAAACTTTTATTAAAACTATTTTTGTTCAACGCAGGCCAAAACAGTGTCGACTTGGACCACGATATGCCTACGTACTTCTGTGTGTTGAAACAAAAATAGAGGCTCATAGAAGCAAACGTAGGGAAAGGGTGCGGTGTTAGAACATAAGCACAGTGTGCTACCGCCGTAATCATTATAAAAAAAAAACCCGATTTAATCCACCTATGGTGAACAGAACCCTTCTTACACTTATTAAAATTATTGTTGTATTTTTTGTATTTAACATATTTGTTTTGAGTAATTTACCAAAAGTTCTAGAAAATATTGTGGATTTGGCATCTAGTGGATTGGTTTCCAAAATAGCATCATGGACCATGGACTAAACTACCAGAAATGCCAGACACTTCCTAGAGTCTTGTATGGAATGTTTAAAAAATAGCTTACATATTCTGGAATTTTGTTTCTTTTATTAACTGCCAAGAGATCTTGAATCGATTAACAAATGGGTAAGAAAATCAGCGAGATACAATATATCTTAATCAGTCAATTAAATTAGCTCCGAAGTACTTGGTATTCATGGTTATGGTGTAAAAACGACAAAAATGATATATCTACTAAGTTAATCAGTTTTGGCATTAGCTAGTTATTTTGGCTGTCTGGTTCTTCAAAGCTTTTATTTAACATATTGTTAGTTTCCATAAAATTCCTGTGTATTTGTAATTTGTTATTTATAATTTTGTTGAAAACAATAACCTGCTAGTATACACTTTGTATGAGGTCAGCATCATTTATTTAAAAATAGACTGGTCAAAAACAAATGCAAGATAACAAGTGAATATAATAAAAAAAAAGAATTTATTGAAATACTCTTCGTAAGATATCTCAGTAATCAAATGCCGAATCGAAATAAAATTGCAGGGCCTTATACAAGCATATTGTAGCTTTCATTTGGGGCTTAGAGAACCCAAAACGGTTGACAGACGGCTGAGATATTTATTATGGTACCCTTGGCCAAAAATCTCTCAAAGAGTTAACCTGTATTACTCCCAAGTACTCTTTGAAAGATATCTCGGTAACCAAACGTCCAATCCTAATGAAATTGTATAGGGCTCTACTAGAATGTTGTAGCTTTTATTTGGTGCCAGGATAACCAAAATCGGTTGACAGACGGCTAAGATATTTATTATGATACTTTTGGTCAAAAATCTCAAAAGGTTTAGTTGTATAAATCCGAAGTACTCTTCGAAAGATATCTCTGTAACCAAATGTGCAATCGAAATAAAATTTCCGGGCGATCTACTAGGGTGATGTAGCTTTCATTTGGTGCCAAGAGAACCCAAATCGATTGACAAACGGTCGAAATATTTATTATGATACACTTGGTCAAAAATCTTAAAAAGTTTAGAAGTATGACTCATAAGTACTCTTCGAGAGATATCTCGGTAACCAAACGTCCAATCGAAAAAAAATTCAATAGCGTTCTACTAGGATGTAGTAGCTTTCATTTGCTTCCAAGAGAACTCAAATCGGTTGACAGACGGCTGAGAAACGTGCGTGACTTTTTTTTGTAACGCACATACACACACACATACACACATACACACATACACACACACACACACACACACATACAGACATTTGCTCAGTTCGTCGAGCTGAGTTCATTGGTATATGAGACTCGGCCCTCCGGGCCTCGGATTGAAAGTCGGTTTTTCGAGCGATATTTATACCCTTCTTATGGGTGTAAGAAGGGTAAAAAGGCTTTTCCTACATACATTCCGTGATATTTTTGCTACTGTTTATTAAGCTCAAATATTACAAAGAGATAGTAGCTTTTATGTATTTGATGCAATTGCATTTTCATGTATAACTAACTTGTGTAACCAAATATGATCATAAAAAATCTGTTGACAAACGGCTGAGAAATGTATTATGATACATTTTATCAAAAATCTCTCAAAAGCGTAAATTTTATTACTCCTTAGTACTCGTGGAAAGATATCTCGGAAACAAAATGTCCAAACGGCATGAAATTTAATAGCATACTACTTGGATGCTGTAGCTTTCATTTGATGCTGAGAGAACTCAAATCGATTGACACACGGCTGATTCATTTATTATGAAGCATTTTGTCAAAGACCTCTTAAAAAGTTAAGTTGTATTACTCCAAAGTACTCCCCGAAAGATATCTCGGTTACAAAATGTCCAATCGGAATGAAATTCAAAAGCGTTCTTCTAGGGTGCAGTAGCTTTCGTTTCGGGCCTTAAGAACCCGAATCGGTTGATAGACGGCTGAGAAATTTATGGTGATACACTTTGTCAAAAATATCTAAAATAATTAAGTTGTACTACTCCCTAGCACTCTTTGAAAGATATCTCGGTAACCGAACGTCCAATCAAAATAAAATTCAATAGCGTTCTACTAGGACGTAGTAGCTTTAATTTTCTTCCAAGAGAACTCAAATCGGTCAACAGACGGCTGAGAACCGTGAGTGACATTTTTTTGTAACATACATACACACACACACATACACACACACATACACACACACGCACATACAGACATTTGCTCAATTCGTCGAGCTGAGTTGATTGGTATATGTGACTCGGCCCTGCGGGCCTCGGATCGAAAGTCGGTTTTCCAAGCGGTATTTATACCCTTCTTATGGGTGTAAGAAGGGTAAAAAGTATATTCCTGGATAAAAAAAAATTGAAGAAATCAATGTCTGCAGTAATTGTTGAAGGAATTCTATGATCCCTAAAGGTTTTTTTGTACAATTTTTCAAACAATTCATGGAGTATTTATTAATAATCTGTAAGTAAAAATTTCTAAAAGATTTTTCTGGAATACATTCTTGCAGAAATACTTCGAATCATTCCAGATGTAATTATTGGAGCAATCTCTAGTTGAATTCTGGAAGGCATATATGGAGAAATCCCTGTAGAAATCTCTGAATACCTGCAGAAATACCTTAAAGGATCTCTGGAGAAATTCCTAAAGGAAACGTACTCATATAGTTTACGAAACTATGAACAAATCTAAAACAGTCATTTTGATTACTCAAATCTACAATACCGATTTACATATTCACATATCGGGAGCTCATCCCGCTTAAAATTCATCTCAAGCCAGGCCCCCCCTGGGCCCCCTCCAGGAAAAAATCCTAGCTACGCCAATGGAGAAGGCATAGAATTTGGTTACAAATCGAATAAGC
Source organism: Aedes albopictus (assembly GCF_035046485.1). Classification (NCBI taxonomy): domain Eukaryota; kingdom Metazoa; phylum Arthropoda; class Insecta; order Diptera; family Culicidae; genus Aedes; species Aedes albopictus. The sequence goes on from NC_085136.1 coordinate 273,860,229, forward strand.
GATGGGGAGCAAAAACGATTTTTTGAACCACGCTAATATGAAGGTATTAGAAGAAGGTATACCTAATATGAAGGTACAAGAAGAAGTATAGACAAAGCCGCATTAAATAAAAAAATATCGTTAAAGCTAAAGTGACCAGATGATCAGAGCTTCAACGCGGGACATTAATTTGGAAAGATGCATAGTAAGGTGAAATCATGATCTTTTTTTTGATAACGAATACGTAACGATTTTTTTTTTGTTCGTAGAATACGAAGCACTAATTTCTTCTAACAAGCATATCTTTCTACGTTGTGAGCTTCGCAGAAGTGGGACCAACTCATAAACATTTTTTATAGTCTTCAAAAGAAACCTGATAATTTAAATCTAGCTGTCAAAAAAGGTTTTAATATTTCAACTCTCAATTGCTTTCACTCTGGTTAACCCTTATGTGGCCGACAGGGTACCCGGGTACCCAAAACCCATTTAAAAAGCACGGTGTAGAAAAAAGCAAAAAAAAAAAAATGTCGGACACATAACATACACAACTGAAACAAAAATCGTTTATTACAGCATTTTGCCTGACAAGCATGACGTGAACTCTACATTTTTTTGAGGTTATTATTACCCCCAAAGTCCCTGAAAGTTTTAACCAATCTAGCTTCTGCTTGTCCAATTTCGTCATTTGCGTACTATTTCCTTAAGTAGCTCGGATGCTTTTCTGTCAACATTGATTAACTTATTTATTGGATAAATTTAATTCACGAGCGTACTTATTTGAACTGCCAGTAAATGAAGGTTTTGATAATCACCCATTTGAAAAAAAAAATAACACAGTCAAAATAAATTTCCGAAAAAAGTTTACTATACAGGGCTTGGAAAGATTTTAACTTCAGGCAACGATTTCCCTCCAGATTTTTCATCTGACAGTGCACACTTACATAGTAATAAAAGTAGTTTTCTACCCTGAAGTTTGAACTTGAGACGGTTTCGTCTACTACTTTTGTAATTGTACTCTTGCTACTTTCTATTTTCTTCACCGAACTGACTGTGCATAAAAATCAACCAAATATTTTATTGCTGGGACTGCTATCGCTTGATAAAAAAAAGCTTTCAACAGTTCAAACTTTACTGTAATCCAGAATCTGTATGTACTTTCTCGCAAAAATCTTTCAGTTTTTGAACTCTGATGTTGAAAGCTCCGTTAATATGTTTGATGTGATGATTTGTGCTTTGTACCAAACCGGTTTGACTATTTTGGCTTTGAAGTTACTACAATATTTTGAATGCTTGTTTAATTTTTTTTCACACGCGGGACATTTTTATGATTTAAGACGAACGCGGGACATTTTGCGGGACATAATTTGCCGCGGGACATTTGGTCAAAATGCGGGACTGTCCCGCGAAACGCGGGACGTCTGGTCACTTTAGTTAAAGCATAGTTCTATGATGAAACACGTGTTCGCAATTGCGCTACACCTGATACAACTCCCAAGTTGACAGTCACCTGAACAAATTACTTTTCACAAAATGTTTCGTATAATTACATTTTATTTACCGTAACTAGACATATTCAAACAAATACCTGCCTTCTTTCATTGAACTTATTCATCCGACCGAAACCAGCGCCAATTGAAGTTCTCATCCCCTCGGATCCGGATGCTGCGATGGACCATCCAACGCCGGAGCGAACCCACTCCGAGAATATTGTTATCTTTTACCATCTTTTGTTTACTCAGTCGCCGTTCCGCCCGCTGTTGTGCTGCGCGCAGTCGGCCGGCTCCGAAAGGTATTAATTTACACACAATTAATAGCAAAAGCATATTTTGGCTGCCTTTCACCGCGCAACTGAACGAATTGCCGAGTGGGATTTACCCTCGCACCACATAAAACGCATGATTGCGGTAGCTAATCTCCTTTCATCATCATCATCATCATCATCATCATCATCATCATCATCATCACCCTTCGCATATCCGACGACGACGGATCAAGGATTGCCACGCAGGGTTGAGATTTTAATCATCCCTTTTGGGACACATATCACTAACTGGTTGGTTCCCGAGGTTGGAAATAAGTACCACAGAAAACAATCTCAGTGATTGCTATTCAAGAGATTGCCCAAGTAACCACGCTGTTGAAGCGGGACGTATAATCAAAATAGACTGAGGTTGCATGTTTTGTTGCGATTGTGTATTATGAGTTTTTGGTTTGGTATTTACTTCTATTCGGGGTTCCGGTGGATGGGTCTCTGTCATTTGTGGTTTCCCAATATCAGCCACTTTCACCCTCTATTAGCCAAACGGATACATTCATTCTGTGCTACAATTTAATCAATCACCACTCATCACACACCAATTGAATGCGGAGGATGTTATGCTGTTGTGATGTTCTCAGAAGATACTTAAGCCTCGTGATGAAAACGGGTGGAACGGACAACCCCTACAATACAATCTTATCGCCTCCTGTAATGGCTTTATAAAAGTTAAGCACGTGTTTTGGTATCATCAAGCAGGGTAAATTATACTGATTATCGGACGATGGGACCCGAGAAGGACGGATATGATTGCTACCAGGAAGTAACAAGTTTCTGTATCTTTCTCCGATGGGAAATGTAAATAATATGCGTGAATCCGGGCGGCCGTCGGCGTTGGTCGAGTACGATTATGATGACAAGATAATTTGATTGAAATCAATGTAATTTAATATTGGATATCCGTGGTTCTCCTGTTCTTTGTTCTTGTTCTTTTCGTCCTGAGTTTTGTATTGCATTTTTACATTCCTGATGGAGTTATCAATCTATAATAAATAAACGAACTCTGTTGTTCAATTACTGCGGCTCACAGTCGTCCTGTTATGAGAAAACCTAGAGATCAAAATAACACTTTTGGCTTCAAAATTGACATTACATGTGATTAGTACGAGAAATTCTTATTACAAATCTTACAAATCGCTCCCCGCGCAGATATTCCGTTCAAATGCTCGTTTATGTATGCAGAATTGTTTAAGGACAATTGTAACTGCCAAAACAATACCGCCATGATGATATGTGTATAGCCAAATTGTATGAAAAACATCCATTTTGTTTGAAGAAATTGACATATTATGTAAATGCCATTAATTTCTTTTTTTTTGTTTTTTTTAACGTGTTTAACACTGAGGTAATTCTACACTTTTGACATTAAAATTAAATTAAGAGTCAAATCATGTTTCAATACATTCATCAAGTTCAAAACTAGCCGACTTCTATTATTTGTCAATTTTTGCCAGGAGTTTTCAAATATGGAACACTGTGTGGCTTATGATTTCCATTCCTGGCCGTTCAATTCCTCCTATTTTTCCTGAATATTGTTTTAAAGAAATCCCGATAGGAATTTATGAAGAAATTACTAGAAGCCTTCCTGGAGAAATCCCTGGTGAATTCCTTGCAAAATTCCTGGAGTAATCCCTACAAGAACTCCTGCAGGAATCTTTGGAAGAGTTCTGGGAGGAATCTCTGGAGAAATTTCTGAAAAAAATTCTTGAGGAATCCGTGGAGGAATTCCTTAAAGGAATTTCTGAAGGAATCCCTGGAGGAATTCCAGAAACAATCCCCAAAGGATTTTTTGGAGAAATTTATGATGAATGGCCTGAAAAAATCCATGAAGCAATTCCTGGAGGAACTTCTGAAGAAATCTTTGGCGGACTTCCTGAAGGAATTTCTGGAGCAACCCCTAAAGGAATTATTCGAGGAATTTCTGAAAAAATACCCGAAAGAATTTCTGGACAAATCCCTGGAGACACTCCAGGATGAATTCCTGGAGGAATTCTGGGAAAAATCCCAGGAAAAATTTCTGAAGAAATCCTTTGAGAAATTCCTGGAGGAATACCTAGAACA
>NC_085136.1:273864584-274039584 GCF_035046485.1 Aedes albopictus
TTCCTCCATAAGTTCTTTCCGGGATTGCTTAAAAAGTTCCTTCCAGGTATTCCTTTCTTGATTTCGTCCACGATAAACTTCTTAGGGAACACCTCCTAGAACTTATTCTTTTAGGAACTCCTATCGGGATTACTTAGAGATCGCCTTCCGGCGTTCCTCTTTCATTCCTCAATATTTTTAATGAAATTCCTCAGTTTTGTATAAATTTGTCCAGATGTTCGTCCTGGGTTTCCTTCCAAAGCTCCTTCTGGGATTATATTTCTTAAGGAATTCCTTCTGGGAATCCCGGAAAAAGTACTTCTGAAGACATTCCAAAAGAATCACAAAACTAGTTTCTGGAGGATTCTTGGTACTCTTGGATGCATACCAGATGGAACCTCTTTAGGTATATCAGAAAAAAAAACACCTGGAAGAATTAGGGAGGGAACTCTGTGAACTCTGGAAGGAATCCTGGATAAACACCTGAAAAAATTTCAATTGAACCGCTCAGAACTTCTGGAAGAAAATTGGTAGAAATCACGGTTGAAATTCCTAGAAGGAGGAATCATTGAAGGAACTCTTGAATAAATCCCTGAAGCAACTTCTAGTCAATCGTGGAAAATCTTGGAGGAATCCCAGAAGGAACACCAGGAGGTATCCGTAAAAGAGCTTCTGAGTGAATCCTCGAAGGAGCTTCTGGAGAATTCCAAAAAAGTCTCCAAGAACCTCCTTGATGAATCGCAAAAAGAAACTTCTTGAAAAACTACAGAAGAAATTTTTGAAGAATTCCTAGAAGGAACTGCTGGAGGAATTCTCAATAAAGGTAATCCTAAAAGTAACATCTTGACGAATCCAAGAAGAAAATTCATGAGGATTCTCAGGATTAATTCCTACAAGCACACCAGAAGAAACTGTAATTCCACTAGGAACTCTTGTGAGTCCCTCTAGAGAAATCTTAGGAAAGACGATTCAGACAGTACAGTCAATACGTCACCAAGCTCGTTTATGCTGGTCACGTCACAACTCCGGATCAACGAACAAAGTATTCGAAGACCAAAAAATTAACATTAACATTAAATCTTTCCAGGATCTCATCGAAGACCTCAAGTCCGAGCTGGGTGGCAAGTTCGAGGATGTCATCGTAGCCCTGATGATGCCACCGGAAAAGTACCTCTGCAAACAGCTGCACAAGGCCATGGACGGCATGGGCACCAACGAGGATGCCCTCATCGAGATTCTTGCTCCGCAAACGAACGAAGAGGTCAAGAAGATCGTCGACTGCTACGAGGATATGTACAACCGTCCTCTGGCGGAGCATCTGTGCAGCGAGACGGACGGCAGTTTCCGTCGGTTGTTGACGATGATCATCGTTGGAGCGAGAGATCCCCAGGGAACCGTTGATGCGGACTTGGCCGTAGAGCAGGCCAACCAGCTGTACAACGCCGGTGAGGCCAAGCTGGGTACCGACGAGGAAGTATTCTACAAGATCTTGGCTCACGCCAGCTTCGATCAGTTGGAAATCGTTTTCGACGAGTACAAGAAGCTCTCCGGACGCACCATCGAGCAGGCCATGAAGGACGAACTGAGCGGAGAGCTGTACGATGCGCTCAGTGCCATCGTGGAGTGTGTCCAGATGGCGCCGCATTACTTCGCCAAGCGTCTGCACAAGGCGATGGACGGCGCCGGAACGGATGATGCGAGTATGATCCGCATCATCGTCACCCGCTCGGAGCTTGATTTGCAGAACATCAAGGACGAGTACGAGCAGATGTACAACAAGACGCTGCTGAGCGCCGTTCGGGTAAGTGTGGAGTAATTGGCGGTTTTAGATATTTTTTCGGCACAGTTTTTATTCGCTCATCGCCTTATTTATAGTAGAGCGATCGAAAATCATAACGATTAACAACTTGATTGATTTGTATTTTGTGTTTTTGTTCTTTGCCCGTTTACCGATTCGCTTAACCACCACAACATGTGATTGCTGATCGGTTCTTACCCGACCCCACGCTAACATTCCCTGCTGGACCATTCTACCCTCTATTGTGCTGTGTTGTGGATCGATGCCTCCCGTGTTCCATAACAGGAGGTAAATTATGTTTACATAAATGCTTAATTCAGGTACCGTCCACAAATTACGTAACGCAGCAATATGGGTCAACTATGTAAGAGGTGTACGTAAAGGGACTTCGTAAAATTGTGTAACGCAGTATGTGAATACATATCATGTATTTAACTAATTCTTGAATAGTGTTACAGAACGCATTACGGTCAATATTTGCATGCGTTACGTAGTGTATAGACGGTTCCTTATGTGTGTTGCGTGATTAACTTTAAAAAAAATCATATTCGTCATTTAACAGATATACTCTGCTATACAGTGTTATATACGTATCAGAATATTAAGAATCGCCGGACAACCATATTCAGATAACACCTGACACAGCTTTCACTGAAACGTACTCTTTTTTGTTTTGTATAAACAGATGAGGATTACGAAGCATACACTTAATCGCCTTTAACAAATGAGCTTTGGCATCGCTTCATGCCGCAGGATCTTGCCAGTTGCATAAAATCTCCGCATATTGTTCGGATCCACACTTCCTACTTCTAACTACCATATTCTCTCTATATCTCTCCTTGACTTGCGCTATATTTGTATCTTAATGGACTCATTTATGTTCCGGATTTACTGCTTACAACTCTTGAACACAGAATGCTACACTAACAACAGCTTTTGTTATGTAGTTATTGTCGATGCCAGCCAGAATGCTATGGTGTAGCAGAATAGGTAATAGGCGAAGGCCAATAGGGTAGGGCGGGGCAAGATGAGCACCCTAAGGATCACGTTGAGTTTATTGAAAGTTATTACAATTTTTCAAAGTACCTCTCAATAGTTCTTTTCTATATCATGTTTTCTATCACCCATAAACATGGGAGGGTTCAAAATTCACAATAAGGATGATTTATTTGACTAAACAAAAAAGATGTTTTATGGTCAGTTCGAACATGATACGGGGCAAGACGAGCACCCCTGCGGGGCAAGAAGAGCACTTCATTAAAATCCCAATAAATATTTTAACAATAAATTGGCCATACAGTGATTGATATAGTGTACCTTGTTTATAGCTATAGTATCACGTTCTAAAATTATCATTTTTTTCGATAATTTAAAAACAAATGCGGTTTTATAATACTTTATACAAAATGACCCGAAAAACAATAAACGATTATTAAGTTGCTCATTTTTAGAAATTTACGCAGCCAAATAGTTGCAGAGGTTACGGAAACCTATGTTCGGCACTAATGAGTGGATTCCAATAATTTCAAAATATTTTCTATATTCCCCTCAGGGGTGCTCTTCTTGCCCCACTATAGGTAAATAACTAAAATTGAATAAATTTTAATGTTTGTTTTTAGAAAATATTTTCTAATATAAATAAAAAGGCTTTGCAGTAAGCTATAGCTATAGCTATACTATAGTAATGTTGACTGATAACAAGAATTATGGTAAAAATTTGATTCTGACATAAAAACCTTATTGTATTCTGATGATTTCTTATAAGAAAATGCTAAAAATCCATGCTATTGATTAATTTGACGATATTTTTTAATTCGTTTATTATGAAGTACCTTGTATCAGGTTTACAAACAGGATAAACATTATTCTAACGGATTATGAACTTGTTTGGGCAAAATTCATCATAAAAGCAGTAAAACAGAGGGGTGCTCATCTTGCCCCGGGTGGCCATTTTGCCCCGTCCTACCCTAATCACATTTTTCCTTTAAGGCTTTTTACGGCATCATCAGCATTGGCAGCCATGTTAGATATGTGGCTCGAAATTTCAAAGTGATAATTCTCTGCCACCAAAGCTAATATTCGTCTGAAAAAGTATCATCCTATTTGCTCACTCGCAGTGAATGCGATGATACTTTTTCTGCTGCGTTCCTGCAGAATTGACAGTTTTTTATCACTTCAAAAACGCGAGGCAAACAATCATTGAAAAGCAAAAAGTCAATGATTCGTGTGAAAGCTTAGTGACGCATCATGACACCTTAATGATGCTCTAGGCGTTACGATATTCTAAGTATACAATTTCTTAGAAAGTATACGATAGATTGTTGAAATCGCGGATTTAATGTTCTCCTTATTTACAACTGGGGAGGTGATCTCAAATTACATGTGAAGTTGATAATCGAAACTTGTTGAAACCCACGAAAAAACTAATTTAACACCTCTAACCATTGCTTTTTAAATTATTACAAACAAATAGATACGCATCACCTTAAATATGTTTTTTTCTTTTTAGGGCGAATGCTCCGGTGAATACAAGCATGCTTTATGCGCTCTGCTCGGTGAAGCTTAAACGAACCACCTGGAAAACATGATTTATGACCCTATATATCTCACACCATATGAAGTCGAATACTGAATATTTTATTCGTCGTTTTAGATAAGAATCGATATTATAACCCATATGTATTGTGTACGTTATAAATGGTTATACATTTATTGCAATCAAAACGCACCTGCATTTTACTTGTTAGTTTAACAATCATGATTCATATTTGAGTGCTAACTAGAAAAGACATAACTCAGTTCAACTTTGAACAAACAGATCGAACAGGTAATTTTAGTTAACACGAGAGAAATACCAAAAGAAAAGTGCAATTAGCAAACCTATCGAAGGCCTTAGAAAAAAAAACTATAGATTACAATACAGCATGGAAGCAAATGAGCAACAAATTATTTAAATATGTATGCGATTTGAAACAATTGTCGACGTCTTAATGTTCAATAAATTATAGATTGGAAGCAGCGTAGCTTCACGCTTGCATAGAAGCTTTTCTTTATTATTCCATGCAATACAAAGCCCCTTGATATGCTGTGTTCGAACGATATTCAGCTTCATCTAATAAAGGCAATGACAAACTTAAAGGGGGAACGACGACGTACTGAGTCCACTTTCTCATGGTCCGGAATCGAACATTGTGAAGGGACCCAAGCCATTGCTTGTCGAGCTACCGCGCGAGACAGTCGCAAGTTCCGTGCGTCCGGGCTTCTCTTTGGTTTTCCCTAATTCTAGTGGTTTTTACAAAGTGAAAGCGTTTTCCGAAGTGCAGTGATTGACGCAAGTCAAGATCGTAAGATTGTTACATTGGCAAGGCCAAGTTGCTCATCGCAAAGTGCAGTTTTAGTGCGTTTTAACAACCCACGTGTTCCGGCATTTCCTCTCCGTTCGAGCAGTGCGACGTTCCCACGCGCACGCTTGGATCGCGTTCGTGAGTGTCCGGTCAACGTGTGTGTGAGCAGTTCTCGACCAACACCGACCCAGCAGCAGTAAGAGCAGAGAGCAGATTATCGTTCGTTATCACCACCACCGCAGTGCGGGCCGACCGTCCCGTCGTTGTCGGCCGATCATCGGTGGTATCTTTCCTCCCCGCGCGTGTCCGGCCACCGTCACCACCGGCAACCCGACGGCGCAAGCGTAGCGCAATAAAGCTAAGTATACCGTTACCCCTCGTTGTTTCCCTCCACTCCACTATCTCGTTCGATTAGTTTGTATCTAGTATAAGAGCAGTTTTTCCCCCTTTCTCATTTGTGTTAGCGTCGTTTGTTTTTGAGCGTGTGCCCCGTGGCGGCGGTTGCTTGCCACAATGGGTGATGATGATGATGGCGGGGGTACTTCGTATCTCATCAACGAGGCTTTGCTGTTGACTTCGGACGCTTCGAGTCAACCAAATGTTATCAATGTGAACCCCTTTAGCACCTCTCAATCCGGCATTTCTGCAATGGACGCCAATAATACCCCTCCAACGTCCCCCCGCCTCAAGGCCTACCCTCCCGACTTTGGCGGGCCATATGTTGTTTTCTTCCGACCCAAAGGCAAACGTTTGAACACCGTTCAAATCAGCAAGGATCTGACTAAGCGGTATTCTTCCGTTGTTTCCATTGACATGGTTGGTACAGCTAAGCTTCGGGTGACAGTAGGCGACCGAAAACAGGCTAATGAGATTGTGGCCTGTGAGTTGTTTACACTTGAGTATCAAGTGTACGTACCAAGCGCTCAGGTAGAGATTTCGGGGAAGGTCGCCGACGCATCTTTGACCTGTGAAACGATCATGCAAGGCTGTGGTCGTTTCCATAACCCTTCTCTACCTCCTGTCCAGATACTGGATTGCCGGCAACTGCATTCGGTATCCCAGGAGGGCGAGAAGAAGGTTTACACACCATCTGAAGAATTTTGTGTGACCTTCTCCGGATCTGCATTACCAGATCTGCTGGTGATTGGCAAACTTCGGCTACCTGTGAGGCTGTATGTACCGAAGGTAATGAATTGCATCAATTGCAAGCAGCTGGGCCACACCGCTCAGTACTGCAGCAATAAACCTCGCTGTGCAACATGCGGGGAGAGACATGTGGACGGTGCGTGTAAAACGCCGCCCAAGTGTGTTTATTGTGGCAGCGACCGTCCACATGATCTGAATGATTGCCCAAGGTACATACAGCAGAAAAAACATCAAAAACGATCGTTGCAGCAGCGATCACGGCGAAGCTACGCCGAAATGCTGAGAAAAGCTGCCCCGACCGTTGAATCCCGTAACATCTACTCGTCTTTATCTCTCGATGATCAGGGCTCTGACTCTGAGGTCGGGGACGGGGTTCCCTTTGTTTTCAAGGGTGAAACGAGGAAACGGATGAGGCTCCAGAGACCCACCAAAAAACCTCGGAATCTGCCTAGCAGCGACCCCCAACCCACCATGACAAATTTCAAGAGTGGTAAGAAAGCCACAAAACGTTCCCCTCCGGGATTCAAAATCCAGGACGAACGAGACTTTCCATCACTCCCGGGAACATCAAAAATCCCAGATGTCCCATTTTTTTCGACTTCTCAGCCAGAGGGACAGCATTCAGAGAACCAGGAACAACCCCTTGGTGCTCCAATGTTTACGCTTTCTGGCATCGTAGACATCATCCTAAACTTCTTTAATGCTTCCGACTCAGTGAAGAGCATTGTCAAAGCACTTCTTCCTTGTGTGTCCCCTCTTTTGAAGCAGTTGGCTTCTAAAATGCCCCTCCTTGCGACACTCGTATCTTTCGATGGCTAATTTAACCACCGAGGTCGAAGATATGATTTCTGTGCTACACTGGAACTGTCGTAGTATCGTACCAAAATTAGACGCTTTCAAATTTTTAATTAATAATTTACAATGCGATGTTTTTGCGCTATCCGAAACATGGCTGACACCCGATGTAACCTTACCTTTTTCCGATTTCAACATTATCCGTCTTGATCGGTCCGACTCGTACGGAGGGGTGCTTTTAGGGATCAAAAAGCAGCACTCATTTTACAGAGTCGATTTTCATCCGATGACGGGCATCGAAGCCGTCGCATGTGAGGTAACTATCCGAGGTAAAACCCTCAGTGTTGCCTCCATATATCTTCCACCGAGAACTGCGATATCTCGCAGGGATCTCGCCCACATCTGCTCGGTTATGCCTGAGCCACGGCTGCTCGTGGGAGATTTCAACTCCCATGGTACAGGCTGGGGGGAACTGTACGATGACAGCCGTTCAACTTTGATATATGACCTCTGTGACGACTTCAACATGACAATTTTGAACACCGGAGAAGTTACGCGAGTGGCGCCTCCAGCTAAAGATGGCAGTCCTAGAGACAGCCGATTAGATCTCTCAATCTGTTCGAGCTCACTATCGCTGGAGTGCTCATGGAGGGTTATCCAGGATCCCCATGGTAGTGATCACCTTCCGATCGTTGTTTCTATTTCCAATGGTTCACGGCAACCTCCATCTATCGACATCGCCTACGATCTCACCAAGCACATTGACTGGGAGAAGTACGCGGAAACAATTATCGACGGTGAGCAATCGGTAGAAGTCCTTCCACCGCGGGAAGAGTATCAGTTTCTATCAGAACTGATCATCAGTAGCGCGCTTCAGGCACAACGTCGGCCAGTGCCAGGTCCTTCGGTTCGCAGGAAACCCCCCAATCCGTGGTGGGATAGCGAGTGTACAGAAATCTATCGCGAGAAATCCGCGGCGTTCAAAGCGTTTCGGAAACGCGGTTCGGTCGAAAACTTTAAGCGGTACACTTCCCTTGAAAGCAAGTTTAAGAACTTGGTCAAGGCGAAGAAAAGCGGTTATTGGCGTCGGTTCGTCGAGGGTTTGTCGCGCGAGACATCGATGAGAACTCTTTGGAACGTCGGGAGAAGAATGCGTAACGCGTCGTCGGTAAACGAGGATCGAGAAAGCTCTCCTCGGTGGATTCTCAAGTTCGCAAAAAAAGTTTGTCCAGATTCCGTACCCGTGGAGCGAATGATTCGTGATGTTTCCGAGGATAGGGACGACATGGATAGGCCGTTTTCGATGGTTGAATTCTCACTTGCTCTTCTTTCATGTAACAATTCCGCTCCAGGAATGGATCGAATTAAGTTCAACTTGCTTAAAAACCTCCCCGACGTCGCTAAGAGGCGCTTGTTGAACTTGTTCAATCAGTTCCTGGATAACAACATCGTTCCGGATGATTGGAGGCAAGTGAGAGTAATAGCTGTTCAAAAACCCGGGAAACCCGCGTCGGATCATAATTCGTACCGTCCAATCGCGATGTTGTCTTGCCTACGGAAGTTGTTGGAGAAGATGATTCTCTTTCGACTGGACAAATGGGTTGAATCGAATGGCATGTTGTCCGATACACAATTTGGTTTCCGCAGAGGCAAAGGAACGAACGACTGTCTTGCGTTGCTTACTTCAGAAATTCAGCTTGCCTTTGCTCAAAAGCAGCAAATGGGCTCAGTGTTCTTGGATATTAAGGGAGCTTTTGATTCAGTTTGTGTCGATGTTCTTACCGACAAACTACACGAAAGTGGCCTTTCACCAATTTTGAACAACTTTTTGTACAATTTGCTGTTTGAGAAGCAGATGAGTTTTGCTCATGGCGACTTGACAGTTTCACGAATAAGCTACATGGGTCTCCCCCAGGGTTCATGTTTAAGCCCCCTTCTTTACAATTTTTATGTTAGAGACATAGATGATTGTCTCATGGGAAATTGCACGTTAAGACAGCTTGCGGATGATTGTGTTGTTTCTGTAACGGGATCAATAGCAGTCGATCTGCAAGGACCACTACAGGATACTTTGGACAATTTGTCTACTTGGGCTCTCAAGCTGGGTATCGAGTTCTCTCCGGAGAAAACTGAGATGGTTGTCTTTTCTAAAAAACATAAACCGGCTAAGTTTCCGCTCGTTCTGATGGGTAAGACAATCACTCATAGCATGTCTTCTCAATATCTCGGCGTCTGGTTCGACTCCAAATGCACTTGGGGGAAGCATATTGTGTATCTGATACAGAAGTGCCAAAATCGAATCAACTTTATGCGAACTATTACCGGAACATGGTGGGGAGCGCATCCGGAAGATCTGATCAGGCTGTACCAAACAACCATTCTGACGGTTTTAGAATACGGTAGTTTTTGTTTTCAATCCGCGGCGAAAACACACTTGCTGAAGCTTCAACGGGTTCAGTACCGTTGCCTTCGGATCGCGTTAGGTTGCATGAACTCGACTCATACAATGAGTTTAGAGGTACTTGCTGGTGTACAGCCTCTGACAGACCGCTTTGCGGAGTTGTCATTCCGGTTCCTCATCCGATGCGAAGTTGTGAATCCGTTGGTCATAGAAAATTTTGAAACGCTACTCGAACAGAATCCTCAAACTCGTTTTATGAGTGTGTACTACTGGTACATGACGCTGGAGGTAAGCCCATCTCCGGTTAACACCAATCGTGACAACTTCTCAGACTTCGACAGCTCCTCAGTGGATTTTGATCTCTCTATGAAGGATGAGATCACCGGTATTCCGGAATCTTTTCGTTCCGTAGGTATTCCACAGATTTTTGCAAGTAAGTTCGGGCATGTTAGCGGGGACAGACAGTTCTTCACAGATGGCTCAAAAACCGATGATTCGACTGGATTCGGTGTCTACAACGAATTTCATAGCGCCACCTTCATGCTTCAAAAGCCCTGTTCTGTATACGTAGCTGAGCTAGCGGCTATATACTACACCTTAGAGTACATTCACACTCTTCCACCTGAGCACTACTTCATTTTTACCGACAGTCTAAGTTCTCTGGAGGCTGTTCGGGCAATGAAACGGATGAAGCACTCAGCGTACTTCCTGAATGGAATACGCCAAGTATTGAGTGCTTTGACCAAACGCTCATACACCATCACCATAGCTTGGGTCCCTTCACATTGCTCGATTACGGGCAATGAGAAAGCGGACTCACTGGCTAAGGTGGGCGCTAGCGAAGGCGATATTTACGAGCGTCAAATCGCCTTCGACGAATTTTTTGCATTGGCCCGTCAGGAGACCTTGATCAGCTGGCAACAAAAATGGAGAGATGGAGAGATGGGTAGATGGTTGCACTCCATCATTCCACAGGTGTCGAAGAAGCCATGGTTCAAAGGGTTGGATTTAGGCCGCGATTTCATTCGTGTGATGTGTCGGCTGATGTCCAACCACTATTTGTTGAACGCACATACCTTCCGTATTGGGCTCTCAGAAAGCAATCTCTGTGTCTGTGGCGTGGCTTATCAGGATATCGAACATGTCGTGTGGGGATGCAATGAGTATCGTGAGGTCAGATCTGAGCTGCATGAAATTCTCCGGGTCCGAGGAAAACAACAGAAACCCGTTAGAGAAGTGTTGGCAGGACTTGATTTGGAATACATGAGCCTGATTTACCAGTTTTTGAAACGTGTTGATGTCAGAGTTTGATGTAGTACGTTCCTTGTTTTCGTTGTCCGCCTTTTGGTTTTGTTGTTCGCCCCTGACTGTCGTCGCCCCCCTTCTGTTTGTCCTCTTCTTGTCGTTGTCTACCGATAAAGTCCTTTCTTTTTCTCTATTACAGATATGGACAATTCGTCCCATCAATGTTTTTAGTATAAGTTAGCAAATAATTTAGTTTTAAACCCATATATCCCTCCTTCCCAATTTAATTTATTTTTTTATTTCTCTTTCCTTAACCTCGAAACAGCCGCGAGTACTTCGGCTTCCCAAACTAACATAGTATTAAGGCAGTAATAAATTGTAAAATGTAAAATCAATGTAAAAACAAAAGATTTCGGCTCAGTTATGCCCATGTGGCGCTCGAGCCTCCCAAATAAACGAATAAGTAAAAAAAAAAAAAGGGACCCAAGCCATGGTAACGATATAGAGTATTTTGACTATCATATTTAAGGAAATATGCTGTGTACTTCATCGTTTTCATTGACCGGCAAGTCTCCAGAGAGCTTCAGGTATCAGGTATCAGTAGGTCGGCTCCAGAGGCACGTTTTCCTCCATTTGGGAAGTTTGTGCCATTGCCATGAACACGAGCCTATTCATAATTTACCCTAGGGAGGGGGAAAGAAATAAGGGATAAGATGGAAAAAAGGACATGTATAGGAATAAGATCGTCGTTTACGCATAAGCGTACTACAATGGGTTTAAATAAACAGCGCCCTGAAAAGGACCATAGGCGGCCGTCTCCTATGGCCAAAGCGAGGTCGCCTCGGTAACGAACGATGAGCTCATCGCAATAGCGAAGTCGCTTAAGTTGAACAAGGCTCCGGGTCCAAACGGTATTCCGACGGTAGCCATCAAGACGGCCATCGAGGCTAGCCCTGACATGTTCAGAATGCGTTGCCTATGCAGATATGCCTAGACAGAGCAGAATTTCCGGAGAGGTGGAAAAGGCAAAGATTGGTTACCTTGCCTAAACCCGGGAAGCCACCTGGCGACCCGTCGGGATACAGACCTATCTGCCTTCTTGATATTATCGGGAAACTGTTTTTTAACTTTTATTTTAGGCTTATGCGTCTATAGGCATAACGGAGCCGAATTCATTTGAAACAATTTTACAATTTCATGTTTTTGCCTTATTCGCTATATAGTTAGTTATTGGAAACCTTAAAACTCGCGGTTTGGTTGAGGTTAGGGGAAACAAACATTTTTAGGGAAAGGATAGGACGATGGTGGCTTTTTGTTGACACTTGGCGGCATTGTGTGGCGTATCGCTGCTGACCAAACGTAGAGTGAAGAAACGAAAGCTTGTAACGGTACAAACAAACGATTTTCGAAGAGACACGAGGGGGACAAGTGGAACAACAGAACTGGGGTACGAAAGCTGGAGATTTAAAGTCGAGATGCTGCTCATCCGCGAAAATCTATGGAAGTATGCCACGGAGGCCGCCCCAAACCCCCTGGCGGAAGCTGGGGGCGGGAGACACAAAATCTCGTGCCACGATTGCTCTACTTGTTGACGATAGCCAACATCCTATCATCCACAACTGCAAGACGTAAGGTGAGATATGGAAAGCTCTGGAAGGCTATCACTATAGAAAACCACGATGTGCGCCAGGGTTTCCGTACTTAAAAAGATGGTGAGGGAAGACATGGCTACCGGCGGGGCCATACGTAAATGCAACATCCAACGTCCCTGCGAGTGCTGTGCGGCTGGTATGTTACCACGACAACCGTTTCCCAAGAAGGCAGCTCGACAGTCATCGGCGGTCCTGGATCTCGTGCATACAGACATTTGCGTTCCAATGAGCACGACGTAGCCACCGCCAGGAGGATCACACGATGATCGATGATTTCAGTCGATACACCGTGACATATTTCCTAAAGCGGGAGTCAGAGGCCGTTGAGAAAATCGAGGATTACGTCAACATGGTGCGAAATCGTTTTGAAAGGAATCTCTTGATCATTCGCTCTGATCAAGGAGGTGAGTATAAGGCGCTTGGGCCAGTTCTACAGGAACAATGGAATCGTCCAACAATATTTATAATGCTACACACCGCAGCAGAACGGATTTCACACTTATGGGAGGTATGCACTTCAAACGGAATCGCTCAAGTAATTTTCGTTCAGTGCATTATTTTTCCATGACCGGAATGGTCAAGAAATTTAACACAGCAAGCCCCATTTGATTTGATGTTTCGTTTCAGCTCCGTACTAGGATCCGGAATAAAGCGACGCTTTATTATTTCTTGAGCGATTCCTTGCCTGAATTTTCCACGCATCGAGATAGGCCAAGAAATTTCTTGCGATCAGCGTACTACCCATTAACCAGAAAACTTACATCCAGAAGCTGTTGCTAAGATTCGCAATGGATGAGGCTAAGCCTTCGATGTTTTCATATCCGGGGAAATGTGATTATGTGGCCGAATAAAACACTTCCACACGCGGACATTACATAATAAAAACATGCACATTTATTTACATTAACTTTGTACACAATTTACACAATACTACAACATATTAAAATCTATTAAAAGTAATACCGCGGAGAACGCGCGCGGGCAGCATCTTGCTGCTGTTGCAGTCGATGACGTTCTGTTGTTGCTCCTGTTCGTCGTCGTCGTCATCGGCGGCGGCGGTCGTCGTCCATCCGTCGTCGTGATGAGACGAGCCTTGCCGATGACGCTTCCATAGGGGGCATTCGCCTCACGTTAGATGCTCGTTCACAACATCTCCCCCTTTTAAGATGACGAACGATATTGGACCAAGGTACTTTTCTTCGACGCTTCGAAGAAATCCTTGATCGTGAGATGTGGAGTGAAGCTCGTTGTTGCCCCACCATTGCGCCTACCGTGGAAAATAATGATGCACAGGATGCCGACTATCTGCTGCTGCTATGTGGCCAGACAGGATGCATCCGATGACGCCGTGCATCTTGGGGATCAAAACCGGGCTGACGCAGAAGGATGTGGCCAGGAAAACGTCTGGCTTCTGCTGCCTTTCGTGATCCGAACGGTGTTCAATTGGAATGGTGGAAAACGAGTGGCTGTCTTCTGGACCGAGTCATGGTGCTGCAGGAGAAAACTGCGTCGATGAGTGCGTCTCCTGACGAGCTGCGACTGCCAAGTCCAAAAGATGTCGGTGATTATGTCGATGCAAAAACAGCCATCTTGTAGATCGACGATCAATCACCAAAGGAGGACACCGTGTGAAGATGGTATCGGACTCCTTGTTGCGGTGCATGTTTGATCCTGGTGATGTTGGAGGGAATATCCATCCTCCGAATTGAACCGCGTTGCCATGGGAGGACGCTGACTGTGCGTTCGGACTCCCACTGGACTTCCACTTGGTTGCCAGATTCGGTGATGGCGTTGGATGATGAGGATTGATGATCATCACTCGGAAGCAAACCCGTGCGCCTGCAGGAGGACATTGACGATGTGCGACTCCTGCCGGGTTCTGCTGTGCGACGATGATGATGCTCTGCGTCCATCTTCCCTCCCGCGTAGGATCCGTTGAGTCGGTCGTGCGCTTTCACAACCGACTGCTAAACCTCGTCGCCACTTTCATATCCGGGGAAATGTGATTATGTGGCCGAATAAAACACTTCCACACGCGGACATTACATAATAAAAACATGCACATTTATTTACATTAACTTTGTACACAATTTACACAATACTACAACATATTAAAATCTATTAAAAGTAATACCGCGGAGAACGCGCGCGGGCAGCATCTTGCTGCTGTTGCAGTCGATGACGTTCTGTTGTTGCTCCTGTTCGTCGTCGTCGTCATCGGCGGCGGCGGTCGTCGTCCATCCGTCGTCGTGATGAGACGAGCCTTGCCGATGACGCTTCCATAGGGGGCATTCGCCTCACGTTAGATGCTCGTTCACAACAGATGTATCCACTGGATCCCAGCCACCCAAAACAGAAAAAAATGCTACTCCAGAACCACCAATACGCCAGTTTAATAGGAGGTCTGTTATACTTGGGCGTCAATACTCGATCGGACATCGCTGCATCCGTATCAATACTTAGATTTCCGATAAGTGCACCATCCCAAGCCGACTGCACGGAAGCTAAACGTGTCCTGCGCTACCTCAAGTCGACCATGGACCACAAACTTACGCTGAAGGCCGAGGCACCCGGTTTAGAAGTTTACGTGGACAACGCAGACTGGGCTAGCAATGCAGCCAGTCGCAAATCAAATTCTGGATACGTGTTCCTGTTCGGTAAAGGTCAGATATTCTGGGGATCGCGCAAGCAAACCTGCGTTGCGCTTAGCAGTACCGAAGCAGAATTAGTGGCACTCGCCGAGTGTTGTCAGGAGCTCACGTGGATCGTCCGGGTGCTTCAAGATTTCTCCGGTGATGTCACGACCCTTGTTCTGGTACACGAAGACAACCAATCATGAATCAAGCAGCTCAAAGCGTGCGCATACCTACAAAATATCATTTTGTGTTTTGGATATGCTCACCAAGCCACTGGCCCCACAGAAGCTGGCAAGATTCAGAGAAGCAGTAGGTGCTCACCAATCGAGGAGGAGTGTTGGAGAGTAAGCGCTTGATGAACAAGAAGGCCATGATATTTTGAACTTTGAAATACAATAAAATGATTTCGTTAGTTAGTTCCCAACCTTTCCATTCCACGGTTCTCCCTCTTTCTTCCGTCAGCGTTCGACCACCTCGAACATTACTGCAGTGTATCGTGTCGCTGCATTGGGCGATTCTCACCGAGAACCACCACTCAAATTCCCACAACGTAATTTCTTCGCAACTACGTACTGCGATCGAAGAAAAGCAGTTTCTTGACCGATTCAGGCAAGGAATTTTCCATGCATCACGGTAGCACTTTACTGTGGACCAGGGACATGAGTATTTCTCAACCAGTCTGAAGACCTACTATAAGAAGAAGGACAATCAAGTCGAGCCAACTGTAGCCTACTCAGCGCAGCAAAACGGAGTGGCGGAAAGGTTTCCGTGGGCCAATGATGCAAGAGATCGTATGGAAGAAAGACTGGTGGTACCCCTTATCTACGAGCAAGAGGGTGAAGAACAAACCTTTCAAAATCCCGAGGAGGGTGTCCAATCTGACAATGAATCTGATCCGGTAGAGCCGTTCGACAATGAAGATGAAATTCTAACCGATGATGGCACCGACGAAGTGGATCTAGCAGAACCAGCCAACCCCGCGCAACTCGCAAACAGATCTGGACCCTTCCGGCCCTAGAAGCAAGCAATCCGATAGGCGCAACGAACGGAAGCGCCGATTTCCGGGTAAGTTCCTTGACTATCTTACTGGATTGAGAGCAAATACTGTTGGCTCTCATTATCAGACATTCCTGAGACGTATGATGAAATTAGTACCCGTGATGGCCGTGACCTCTGGAACCAGGCGGTACAGGAAGAGCTCCGTTCTATGAAGACCAATGATGTGTGGAAGCTGATGGCGTGTCCCGCCAGCGTGAACCTGTTTAAAACGAAAGGAGTTTTCCGACTCAAGAAGGATGGGACCGGACGATCGGTTCGACATAAGGCGCGGCTGGTGGTTAAAGGTTTCCTGCAACGTCCTGGAGTCGACTTCGAGGGTACGTTCGCACCAGTAGCCAAGCTGTCTACCGTGCGGGTGGTTTTGGCTGTTGCGCTGCATCATGGTTTTCGAGAACATCATATGGACATTAAGACGACATTCCTCTACGGAGTGCTGAAGGAAGAATTGTGCATGGAATTACCACAAGGCGTAAAGGCGAAACCAGGCAGCGTGTGCAAGCTGCAGAGATCACTATACGGATTAAAACAAGCACCACGTTGGTGGAACGCAACTCTACTGAAGCTAGGATTCCGAAGGCCGAACCACGACTACAGTCTCTACGTGTGCAACACTAAAGACAATGAAGTTTATCTGGTGCTGTACGTGGACGACCTCCTGATAGTCGGACGATTGATTGATTGATTTGTCTTTATTTAAGAGACTTTCAGCCCTTGGCTGGTTGTCTCTAATATAGTCGGACGGAACACTCGTACAATCGAGAAAATAAAAGGCCGTCTTTCCGATGAGTTCGAGATGACTGGAGACCTGAACCAAGAATCCGATGGAGAAAGGACTTCAGCTGTGTCAAGATCAAGATGGATAACGACTTCCCAGTCGTATCGGGAGTTGCTGGACAGTCTAATGTTTCAGAAGCTCTGCGTTCGCCCGGATTTGTGCTACTCAGTAAGCCACCTGGACAGATTCCAGCAATCCCCAACGGAAAATAATTGGCAGGCACTGAAGCGGGTTGTTTGACACCTCAAAGGGACCGCTACCAAGGGACTACAGTTCAAGCGAAATGCAGGCAGCAGAAAACTTGTGGGATTCGTAGACGCCGACTGGGCATCCGACACGGAAAATCGCAAGTCGGTAACGGGTTTCCTGTTCAAAGTTTACGGCTCAACAGCATCCTGGGCAAGTCGGAAGCAAACAACAGTCTTCATGCATTTAAGCGAGGCCGAATATGTTGCGCTAGCTGCAGCCGTTTCAGAAGCCATCTGGTTGGCCGAAATTTTGGAAGACCAAGCGAAGCTGCATAGGGCTGACCAATAATGCTGAATCAAAGCGTATCAAGCACCTCGACAGAAAACAACATTTCAACAAGGACCATGTGGCTGCCGGGACCGTCAAGATCGAACCGATCTGTACCACCGAGCATCAAGCAGATTTTTTTACGAAGGCGTTAGACGCTGCCCGATTCCAATCCCTCAGGAGCAAGATTGGAGTCATCGATTGAGAGGGGGTGTTAGGAATCTAGCACTTGCTGACTTCTTCTAAGGTTCGCACATCGCAGCCACCGAAGCAAGTAGTTTTTAAATATTAAATATTTGTTAAATTTTGTTCATTCCAACTTTTATCGTCATCCTGACAAGTCACTAATAAAATTTTCGCCTTCAAGAAGTTCCACCATATTCAAGACAACCCAAGCAGACAAATTGTCTAAGGTATCTTGCAGTGCTCCTTGCAGATCTTCCGCATCTGGTCCGATGCTAGAGACCACGGCGTCGTCCGCAAGCTGTTGTAGTGAGCAGCTTTCCACGAGACATTCGTCGATATCTCTGACGTTATAGTTGTAAAGAAAGTGGCTTAAGCATGAGCCCTGGGGGAGACCCATGTAACTAATTCGGTAAATTGCTGAGGTTCCTACTCTAAAATTGCTTGAAATTGCAAATTCTCATAAAACTATGCATAGTATTGCTTCTTAAAGTAATTCCTGGTGGTTTTGGTATCCATAATATTATAAGGAATCAAAATATAATCAAATCTAAAAATGTGTCTTGTATGGGAAAATTTGACCTTTTATTTTCAAAAAATCCTTTCTCAAAAACTAAAAAACATACATCTCTGATTTTTTGATATGTTACGCCAAATTTCCTGATTTTTTTGATAAAAATATAAAACCAGGGTACCTCTTTGGTCCCGAGACCATGAAAACGTGAAAAAACTAATATATTTGCATATTTGCTAAAGGAATTGTTAAAGGAACCTCCAGAGAAATTAAAGAAACCTCCGGAAGTATTACTAAAGCAATCAGTAATCTCAGCAACTCCGAAAGGAAAATTTGAAGGCTTCTTCGAAGGAATTCCGTAAGAAATCTCATCAGCAATGTCTATAGGAATCTCCAGAGTTCTAACTTTATTCTTACATATTTTGGAGGAATATCAGGAGCAGCTTCAGGATTAATTCCACAAAAAATTTCTGGAGGAGTTTCACAATAAATCTCTTGAAAAATAAATAGAAGGATTTTCTAAACAGTGCACTGATGAAGTAATCTTCGGAGAAATCATTGAAGGAGGCGCTTCAGGGATTTTTAACGGAACTTACAGAAGAATCTTTAAAAAAATACTAGAAGAATTCTTGAAACAATCTATGGTAAATTTTTCAAACATTGCCTGAATTGATGCCTTAAGACATCTTCGGGAGATGGTATTCCCCGAAGGTTTTTTGAGGAAATTTCTGTAGCACTGAAGGTAAAATTTTCACTTTTCAAAAAATGTTCAATTCGCTGTAACTTTTCGAAAGAGGCATCAAATATTCTCAAATTGTTACTGTAAGTTCATCAACTACTTAGTTGTGTATCAGCGGTTCAAATTTGGAAAAGATCGGGCCATTCTATACGAAGTTATAAAGATTCTAGAAAAAGGTATAATTATCCGATAGCCAACTTTGAGCTGTTATATCTCCGGATTCAATGAACCGAATGCAGTGAAATTTTGATCATATATGACTTATATAATGAACTTTGAAAAACAGTTTACTTAATTTGAAATTATCAATAAGAAAAAAGTTATGGCGGTCTCATTTATTCTATGTTTTTTTAGTAAATTTATCTATTTTTCATATGCATCCCATTACTTTTTGAATTTAATGCCGGTTATTTTGTTGCTTCCTTTCAAAACATATTCATATTGAAGTCAATTAGAGAGAATTTGAATGAACTATAATTACTATCGACAACAAATTGTACAAATAAAAATGTTGTTTAAAATCGGAGAAAGCCCACATTCGTAGAGTTTGGTTGAAAGGACATCAACGCAAAATGCATCAAAAACTCCCTAATATCCAAAAATATTGAGCACATTAGCTTTTTTTGAACGTAGGCCAGTTGAATTTCTGTTGAAAGCAGCGCCAGACAATCGCGCTCGTTCCCTTGCCTCTGCGGAAACCGAATTGAGTGTCTGAAAGTAGACCTTTGATTCAACCCATTTGTCGAGCCAATGGAGAATCATCTGCTCTAGCAGCTTCCGTAAGCACGCCATTCGGAAAACGAAGTTTGTTCACTTTAAAATCCCTTGATTTCGCAAGGATTTTGTTCATTGTTTTTCCATGATTATCGAAATTCTCTACTGATTACTGGTTTCCCGAATGGACAGTAGGTGGACAGTTGATTCCATTTCTTTTATTCTATCCGAAAAAAAGTACTTGTACCTTCTATATGAGATCCTGTATTTGAGTTGGCTAAATAGCAATAAAAATATAATAACACAAGTTCTACCCAAAAATAATCACACAATGTTCCACCTACCTTAAACCTCCCCTCCTAACCGTGAATCCAGTTGCTCCGACTG
Source organism: Aedes albopictus (assembly GCF_035046485.1). Taxonomy (NCBI): domain Eukaryota; kingdom Metazoa; phylum Arthropoda; class Insecta; order Diptera; family Culicidae; genus Aedes; species Aedes albopictus. The sequence goes on from NC_085136.1 coordinate 273,884,468, forward strand.
CCGACGCTCCCGGAGCGGCGCTTGTTGCGATCGGACCCGGTATCCTTACGGCCCAACACCGGACTTCCCCCAGAACTAATGTTCCGGATCAACGACTTCAGTCCCCGGGCTTGCGACTCCGCTGCAGCGCCAATATTGTTCGACTCCTGAGCAATGATGTAAAAATCATCCACGATGTGCGCCGGCGGAGGAATATCAAACGGGACGATGTCGTTCAACGACTGGGCGTTTCCTCCGACCGTCGCCCGAGACGTGTATCGCGTTTTGCCATCGTTGAACGAGGTGACTCGCGATTGGTGAGAGGAACCAGCTGCCGCTGCAGCGGAAGCTGATTGCTGTTGGATGCTTTGCAGTTTTGCGCGAAGCTGGGCGTTTTCCTCTTGGAGCTTCCGGAGCAGGCTGCTTTCCGCTTCTACCTTGGAGATCGTCGGTTGCGGCATGCACTGGTAAATGGTGGAGAGGAAGTTGTGAAGCGAGATCAGTAGGGTGTCCTGCCACTGCTTGGTGAAGCAGACGGCGAAAGCGGAATGTTCCTCCGGGGATTTGCAGAATGGGAAGACTGGAAAGAATGAATGTCATTATTCTTGGAGAATCGAACTATATCTATTTAAATTCAACTTACAAAACCACTCTTTCCATTCGCTCTGTGAAACCAACTCCGGGGCAAGCTTCGTGAAAAACTCGTTAATCTTATCCGGTTTGTTGGACATGTACGCGATTACCAAGTAGAATTTCAGAATCGATTGCTCCAGCTTGTTCACCGCTGTAAAGACATCAAATCAAATTAGTCTCTTTCTCCAACAGTGTTTAAAAGAAATCCGAAAAACTCACCCGCCGTGTAGCTGTGCTCCAGGTTCCGGAAAAGATGGTTGTTCAGGTGTGACCACAGATCGCGCAGTCCCTGCAGGTCGTGCGTTTGGATCAGCTGCATCAGCTGGTCGATGATTTTGTCCACCCGGAAGCTCTTGTCCTTGTCGTGCTTCAGCTCGGCGTCGAACGATTTGAGCGTGTTGGAAAAGCCCCGGAAGAGCACGTACTCCCGCACCAGGCCATCGGTGTACTGAATGTGCGCCATGGAGGAATGTTCACGGTGCAATTATGGAAATTAAAATAGATTTTAAGCACTTTTTCGACGAATCTAAAAAAATCCTGCTAGTTTTGTAAAGCGAAAGTGATTTTTTGTTTGTTTACTTCCAGCGTGACATCTCGATCTCGCTCGCCTGATGGAGAGGGTAGGCGTTAAATTCGAGTGGGGAACTTATACACTGAACAGTTTCGTCCGATATCGATAATATTATAAATTCGATAAAAATGATGGGTAAATCTGGCGTTCGATTTGAAGAGGCCGTATGCTTTCTATGATTTCTATGCTGATTCGACCTATTCAAATCGAACTCCAGAAAAATTTTATTCTTCAGGACGCGCACCGTTGTATTTAAAAAATATAATCAATTCAGTAAAAACTCGAAAAGGTACGAGCCAAGATGTTTATAAGGAAGGTGTTAGCGTATAAGCAGTAAGTGGATGCGGGGAGTGCGGCACACACCAAATTTTTTTCGCTGAAAATCAGCAAACTTTTGCTGAATTTTGCCGAGCTGAAATTTCAGCAATCAATTCAGTAATTTTTTTTGCCTAAATTTTCAGTAATTTCGACTGTCATCACACACCAAAAATCGGTTTGAGATTTCAGCAAAACGATTTGCTGAGTAGAAATCAGCAAACGCATTTTTTACCGAAAAATCAGTACTTTGGATTTGTTTGCTGACAATCAGCAAACTAATCGGGTTTGCTGAAATTTCAGTAATTTTTTCCATCGTCAACCACGTCGGCCACCTGTCAAAACAAAACATGAAAAAAAAACGCCGGCTTTGTACATACCACATTTTGTACCACAGAGTGCATTATTTTTAATATTTTTGTGACGCATTTCTCGGTACTTGGTATAAATTGCACCAGAAAGTGATTTTACATTCATTGGAACATATATAAGAACAAGGTAAGTACTAAAATTATAAATATTTTGGTCTTTCTGGCCACAATAACGTTCAATCCATTCAACAATATAGATACGATCGCACGAAGAAAAGCCGCATTCAAAGACTTCGGAGTGATAACCGGTGCATCCAAAGCCCCTCCGATGATTCTCATCTGCGTTTCCAACTTTGTACACCAAAGTAATATCGTTTTCAAGAAAGATTCCTATTATGTGTATTCCCCCATAATGTGTTCAAAATGCATGAATTGTTATTATTAGTGTGCGTGGTGCAACATTATGCGTAAATTGAATAAAATTAACTGAATATATGCCCTTCCGTCTAATAATTTGCTTTTACAAGAACTTTGAATCTATATTTTCAATATTTTGATACACATTGCTGAAACCCTTCAGCAAAGTGCAGGCGAATCTCACGTCGGTCGAATTTACTGAAATTTCGGTAATCCTCAAGAATTTGCTGATCTTTCAGTAAACCCCTGTCATCCATCACACCAAATTTTTTTCGCTGAAAATCAGCAAACTTTTGCTGAATTTTGCCGAGCTGAAATTTCAGCAATCAATTCAGTAATTTTTTTTGCCTAAATTTTCAGTAATTTCGACTGTCATCATGGATGACAGGGGTTTACTGAAAGATCAGCAAATTCTTGAGGATTACCGAAATTTCAGTAAATTCGACCGACGTGAGATTCGCCTGCACTTTGCTGAAGGGTTTCAGCAATGTGTATCAAAATATTGAAAATATAGATTCAAAGTTCTTGTAAAAGCAAATTATTAGACGGAAGGGCATATATTCAGTTAATTTTATTCAATTTACGCATAATGTTGCACCACGCACACTAATAATAACAATTCATGCATTTTGAACACATTATGGGGGAATACACATAATAGGAATCTTTCTTGAAAACGATATTACTTTGGTGTACAAAGTTGGAAACGCAGATGAGAATCATCGGAGGGGCTTTGGATGCACCGGTTATCACTCCGAAGTCTTTGAATGCGGCTTTTCTTCGTGCGATCGTATCTATATTGTTGAATGGATTGAACGTTATTGTGGCCAGAAAGACCAAAATATTTATAATTTTAGTACTTACCTTGTTCTTATATATGTTCCAATGAATGTAAAATCACTTTCTGGTGCAATTTATACCAAGTACCGAGAAATGCGTCACAAAAATATTAAAAATAATGCACTCTGTGGTACAAAATGTGGTATGTACAAAGCCGGCGTTTTTTTTTTCATGTTTTGTTTTGACAGGTGGCCGACGTGGTTGACGATGGAAAAAATTACTGAAATTTCAGCAAACCCGATTAGTTTGCTGATTGTCAGCAAACAAATCCAAAGTACTGATTTTTCGGTAAAAAATGCGTTTGCTGATTTCTACTCAGCAAATCGTTTTGCTGAAATCTCAAACCGATTTTTGGTGTGCACACTGCGGGGGGATGGAGGTGATAGCCGGCCAGTTTGTTTATGCTGCAGAACGCTACAGAAGCGTTGCTACGCCGCATCGGCAACAACATTCTCAACACGGATAACCAATGTTGACATATTTCCATGGCACTCATAAAATGAGTAATATTCCCCCAGGTTCAAAATTTGTTCGTGCCCCCGCATTTTTGTTAATTATGAATACAATGGTGATTTCTTAACCAAAAGTGATTGCTTTGCCGAAAATATTGCACGAGTGTACGAGCTAATTTGCAATCCGTGTAAGTAGGAAACACTCTATGAGTGTCAGGGAGTTTGTTCAATTTTAGTGCTGAGAAAGTTTAGCGTGAATAGTTTCTATGGGGTTGCTACGTTGCTAGGGCTGAAAGTTTCTGTTTGTCATCTCACTAGTGAAAAAAATCAAACACAAACTTGCCAGCTGTCGTTAGGTTTTCCAATATGGCGGATGGTGCAATCTGACATATTGGATTACCTTCCTTTTACTTACCTTGGTACGAGCGAACTTCCATTTTTCTCCAAATACAACGCAGCAACGCAGTGTTCCGTGAAACATGTTCACCAGGTTGCGATAGTGTAAACTGAGCAATGGATTTTTAATGGTCCACTGCACGAATTTATGCTGGCCTGCTTACTCTCACAGAAAATTTGACGTTTGGGAGGTGTCGGCACCGCTCAAACTTCAGATTTTCTGTGAGAGTAAGCAGGCCAGCATAAATTCGTGCAGTGGACCATAGAATTCTGGCGTTCGATTTGAATAGGTCGTATCAGCATACATAGTAATCACAGCAAACATACGACCTATTCAAATAGAACGCCAGAATTGTTCTAAACTGAGATGAGACTCGTGAAGCTGGTTTTCATTTTCTCCAGTTTGTTATTTTTTTTCTTCACTGCAAAAACTGCAAATATTTATTCTATGTGAAAATTCACATCGATACAATCAATTGACCTTCCCACACATACATTTTATTACCTAAAATCAGGCCAAACATATCTAAAGGTCCAATCTGCAGAAGAGAGGCTCTCTTTGGTTTCCCTCTCTTTCGTTAATATCTCAGCTGTTTATTTGTATTATGATTGTCTCCTTGCATTGAACGATGGTCAAAACAATCGTCTTTTAATCTGTACTGCAAAAATAGTTGAAAAGTGTACCATTGCATTGCAATAATTGAAAGAGAAAGTGAACAAAGAGAGCCTCTCAAATGCAGATAGGACCTATTGAAATGTTTGGCCTGAAATATAATCAACATGTTTGTTGCCCATGCTTTAGATTAGTTTTACAAATAGTTAGTATGTGTTATCACCCATAGCAAAAAAATATGTGTGTACACACATAATAACAATGCATGGCGTCTGTGTCAGCCGTCCGCGATGTGCGAAGTGAAAAAATGGCGACTGAAACGCGTTTACAAAAAAAAATGCTGCAGAAGTTGCAGCTCCCAGTGGAGTTATTTTACGTAAATCACAGCGGCCATGTGCACAGGGACATAGAAAAGTCGTCCTCAATCACTTGACATCGAAAAATCATTGAATACTCGGTAATTTTCAAGTGTTTTCACAGTTTGGAACATAACTCGGAGCTGCAAAGTTGACCGCTTGGTCACTCTCTGGTGGTTCACAATCAACCAACTTTTCGGTGCAGTACGATGTTTGACTCATTTCAAATGAGCTTTTGGCTTTGTTTTAAAATCAATTCTACAGTTTTATGCGAGGTTTTATGAGATCTAACTTGTAACATTAATCCCCAGTAAAACTTCTATTCTCTCATATCAAAACCATTCGAGCACATCTATTGATTATATTTGTCATTCTGTATTGTTTTTATGTGTAATCACACATAAGAACGATAAACACCGAGAAACTGCTCATTATGTGTGTCACACATAAACAGTATTTCTGGAGCTCGATTTGAATAGGTCGTATGTGCTTTTGTCGATATAAAATTCGATTAGTTTATTTTAGTCATTGTAGAAATATGGCAGATATTTTGCAAACTTTTAATGATGGAACAGAAAGCCTGTTTTGTGAGGATTTTGCTGTATGTATCAACTTTGCTCAACTTCAACGGTTTTCGCTATAATAAGCGAATCCAACTGATCGAATGTTTAATCGACAAAAGCACATACGACCTATTCAAATCGAGCTCCAGATTTGTCTAGACACATTGCAAAAATATATGTGTACGAAACATACAATAAATATTTGCATTTTTTGCAGTGTTCCTATCTGTGTTGACATTATGTTTTGGGACTGGTGGTTCAAACACGTACGTTACCGCATCATTTCACATGAAGTGTGACTGAATCTCATCCACGCACAAAATCATGTTGAGCTGAAATTTTGCATCGCCAACAATCGCCAAGCAAGGTAATCATTGGCATAGGGCAGTGCATGAAATTATCTCCTTCTCTTTCACTCTTACAGAAATTTTGTAAACAACAAGGCCACGAAACGTCAAAAACCCGTTGCTGTTAAACGAGCAGGAAAGAAAATTCGAGCAGGTAAATTTTTTCGAGCAGTCTTGTGGCGCCATCTGTGTGTGAAAAAATGAACTAAGGAGCTTTCGGGAGCTTAAATATCGAGCAGCACCATTAAAAAATCCCACTCAGAGTATAACAATCTTCTTCTAAAAAACAATAAACAAGTATTAAATAATTTAACAAAACTAGTACAAACCTGAACTGCTCTGCTATACTAAATTAAAGAATTAGTTATGTAAATAACTAAGAAGATATATATGTAATTAAAACACGAACTAACTGAACAATTTCAAGGTGCACATATGGCAGCGCTCCATAACATTTTTTCCTGCTCAAATCACATTCGCGCGGGGCAATGAAACGCACATGCTGCTTGTGATCTGAAATGTAAAATGAATTCATTAAAACTGAATATAAAACTTATTTGTTCTAGGTATCATTTATATAGAAGTGTTAACTGCTAAATTTGAAATTAAACGAAGCTTTTAGTGGTTCTATCAGTAGCAATGGCGCAAATACAAATTGTTGTTATACGAGGCATTCGTGAAGAAGATTTTTCTGTTAAATTTTTAACCTATTTAGTTTAGTAAGTGTTTAAACAAAGTGTTTAGTGGTTCCAATAGTTGCAATGATTAAAACTCCAAACTTATAAAAGGGTCTGACTATTTTGAGTGAAGCGCACATATGGCAGCCGTCTAGAACATTTTTTTCCTGCTCAAATCACATTTGCGCGGGGCAATGAAGCGCGCATGCTGCTTGTGATCTGAAATGTAAAATGAATTCATTAAAACTCAATATAAAACTTATTTGTTCTAGGTATCATTTGTATAGAAGTGTTAACTGCTAAATTTGAAATTAAACGAAGCTTTTAGTGGTTCTATCAGTAGCAATGGCGCAAATACAAATTGTTGCTATATAAGGCATTCGTGAAGATTTTTCTGTTAAATTTTTAAACTATTTAGTTTAGTAAGTGTTTAAACAAAGTGTTTAGTGGTTCCAATAGTTGCAATGATTAAAACTCCAAACTTAAAAAAGGATCTGACTATTTTGAGCATTTTGAGTGAAGCGCACATATGTCAGCCGTCTAGAACATTTTTTTCCTGCTCAAATCACATTCGCGCGGGGCAATGAAGCGCGCATGCTGCTTGTGATCTGAAATGTAAAATGAATTCATTAAAACTGAATATAAAACTTATTTGTTCTAGGTATCATTTATATAGAAGTGTTAACTGCTAAATTTGAAATTAAACGAAGCTTTTAGTGGTTCTATCAGTAGCAATGGCGCAAATACAAATTGTTGTTATACGAGGCATTCGTGAAGAAGATTTTTCTGTTAAATTTTTAACCTATTTAGTTTAGTAAGTGTTTAAACAAAGTGTTTAGTGGTTCCAATAGTTGCAATGATTAGAACTCCAAACTTATAAAAGGATCTGACTATTTTGAGCATTTTGAGTGAAGCGCACATATGTCAGCCGTCTAGAACATTTTTTTCCTGCTCAAATCACATTCGCGCGGGGCAATGAAGCGCGCATGCTGCTTGTGATCTGAAATGTAAAATGAATTCATTAAAACTGAATATAAAACTTATTTGTTCTAGGTATCATTTATATAGAAGTGTTAACTGCTAAATTTGAAATTAAACGAAGCTTTTAGTGGTTCTATCAGTAGCAATGGCGCAAATACAAATTGTTGTTATACGAGGCATTCGTGAAGAAGATTTTTCTGTTAAATTTTTAAACTATTTAGTTTTGTGAGTGTTTAAACAAAGTGTTTAGCGGTTCCAATAGTTGCAATGATTAAAACTCCAAACTTATAAAAGGGTCTGACTATTTTGAGCATTTTGAGTGAAGCGCACATATGTCAGCCGTCTAGAACATTTTTTTCCTGCTCAAATCACATTCGCGCGGGGCAATGAAGCGCGCATGCTGCTTGTGATCTGAAATGTAAAATGAATTCATTAAAACTGAATATAAAACTTATTTGTTTTAGGTATAATTTATAAAGAAGTGTTAACTGCTAAATTTAAAATTAAACGAAGCTTTTAGTGGTTCTATCAGTAGTAATGGCGCAACTACAAATTGTTGTTATACGAGGCATTCGTGAAGAAGATTTTTCTGTTAAATTTTTAACCTATTTAGTTTTGTGAGTGTTTGAACAAAGTGTTTAGTGGTTCCAATAGTTGCAATGATTAAAACTCCAAACTTATAAAAGGATCTGACTATTTTGAGCATTTTGAGTGAGGCGCACATATGGCAGCCGTCCAGAACATTTTTTTCCTGCTCAAATCACATTCGCGCGGGGCAATAAAACGCGCACGCCGCTTGTGATCTGAATGTAAAATTAATTCATTATTATATATTTGTGATATATTTATACATTTTTGTTTTATTTAATTTAAGATTTTGTATGTAGTATCTACCTAATGGTTGTGTACATAAGGCAATCTAGCGTTCATCACCCTTCTCTCTCAAGCAGCCACAGAAGATAGCGATTTTGTGTTTAATATTTTCATAGGGAAACGTTTCCGTATGAAAACAAACCTATCCTCCTCGGCAGCGAAACAGAGAAAGATGATCAAACGTCAGATAGCCTTATATGATGTCCACCTACATGGAATACCTGAATGTACCTGACAGTACCTGAATGTCTAGGTATGATTCATTGTGTTTACACGGTGCAAATTCTGCACGCTAGATGTAAGGGAAAAATCCCTTAACTATTCAATGTCGTAATCAACATAATCAGAAGTGCTTTTCCTTTGAGATCGCAATGCTGTCAGTGTTGATTTGAGAACCAAAACAAACCCACCAGAGAAATCAACAGAAAATCCCTTCGATTTGCACTACTGTAGAAAGCAATACGATCCAAAGTGAAAAGTTGTTGATTTGGTAATGACTGTTTTGGGCATGAAAGTAAATATAGATGACAGGCGGTAGAAAGTGCTTCGCTTCGATTCGCACCTCCCTAACAGATGTGAAGCAGTGTAGTGGCAAAATAGTTGATCGTGACTCTAAAGATCCTGGTATCGAATCTGGGTGCGGTTGTACACATTTTTTTTAAATTTTAGTTTTGAAATCAAAACATTGTCAACATGAATTGATGTGAAGTTACATTAAAATAGAAGAGGCATTGGGTGTTCTTTGTCAAATGATATGTAATTGATAACAAACTGATTGAACAGTAGTGCGAATTCAAGTGCCAATCAGTTTATATCACAGTGCAGATTTTTTACCGTGTACCTAAGCTGCCCCCACTCGCATAACAGTCCCATTTGCAAAAAGTAGGAATTGAGAAAACGGCATTTGAAGTTTGAAAACTTGTTTTCATATAAAACTTTGAAAAATCGCCAAAATTTGAAAAATATTTCGATCATCTCGAAACTTTCACAGATTGCTTTGTACATGAATATATAACTGTAAAAATTATTACAATCACTACAAAGTTGTTCAGTTTTTTGTTACGTAACACAAAAATCCATGATGGGACTGTTATGCGGGTACTTTTGATATGGGACGCTCATAACTTGGTATTTTTTTCAAACATTGACATAAAAATTCGTAATTTTTATTGTTGTTTTTGGAAGTACATAAAAAATGATGACTATTCATAACGTTAACTCAAAAGTGATGAAAAGTCAAATGGGACTGTTATGCGAGTGGGGGCAGTAAGGTAGTATAAATATTGGTGGTCATTGGACCACAGAGCAGATACTGTACAAGCCTTGGACTTGTTAACATCTTTAATATTCTTCTTTTGAAGAATATAAAAGCGGTGTCGAGGATCAAGGATCGTGTGTTTTCTTTTGGGTTATTCGGAGATTTTTTCCTTTTCTTTTTCAGGTTGTTGTAATAACGAATTGTTATTTTTGTAGAGAACGGAATTGTTCTTTTATGGTAAAATTGCCATTATATTGTGAACAGAAAGTTCTTTTTTGGACGGTGTTGCATTGACGAAATTGTCTTTCTATTTTGGTGATAACGAATTGTTATAGGGTCTGGGACCATTTGGGCAGGAGCACCTATTTTGGGCACTTGCTGCTATAACTCAGTCAATTTCAAACCGATTGACTTGATTTTTTGCACATGGCTAGATACTGTGCCTATCTGATCGTGTCTCAAAAATCAAGTCAATCGGTTCAAAATTGACTGAGTTATAACAGCAAGTGCCCAAAATAGGTGCTCCTGCCCAAATGGTCCGAGACCCTATTTTGTGGTGAACCAAATTGTTCTTTTGAGACGGAGTTGTCATATGTTATAGTGTATGGAATTGTATTATGTGTACTTTTTTGGTAAACTTCGTATGTTGCGAAATCGTATTTTTGTGATAACGAATTGTTATTTTTGTGGTTACCAATTTTGTTAGCGAACAGAGGTGTTGGTGATGAATGTTTTCTTGTACCGACTTTTCGAACCCTCTAAGCAGAATACAGTAGACGTTCGGTAACTGCAACATGTTTACGTTTCACTTAGCGAATTAAATTCGATAACTGCAAGAACTGACAGACGTCAAAAAACTGTCAGTTACTGCATAATGCAGCCAAAGTGCATTAGAAAAACATCGCACTGCATACAAAAAACATCGCATCGCTGTTGACATTTCGTTTTGAAGGATAGCGGTGCGATAACTGCAAAATTGTTGCACTTAGCGGACTTTCAGTTAAAAAGCATTGCCGTTAAAGCGTTTGCACCGAGCGAACGTCTACTGTACCCCCTTCGAATGAGTGTAATCAGTTACTGATTACACTCATTCGAAGATGAATGTTTTGTTTTGAAATAAATTGAACAAATTCTTTCTTGTTCGGTGTAGTTATGTTTTTAGAGGTTTTCTAAAGGGGAAAGGACTGTAGTCAATGAGAGTATATTACAGGTGGGGAAGAAGAAGAGATGGCTATGTATTAGTAAGCAAAGAAAAATGTAAACACAAATAGTGACGTCACTATTTGACACGCGTTCTTATGGGAGCTTGCTTTGCATGTAGTAGTGAGATGTTTTGCACCAAACACGGATCTCACGCACATGAAGTACCTTCTTCCACACCTTTATTAGACTCTCATTGGACTGTAGTGTTTACTAGACCGGCCCACAGTTGTATGGCTAGAAATAAAAGTTGGAAAAATTCACGGGGCACCCGCTAGAATCGTGCCTTTGGATGAGAAGAACAATCTGTGAAAGATTCAGCTCAATCGGTTTAAACTGCGCAAATGAGTTGAAGGTTTGTATGGGATTTTCAGTCCAAATATATGGGAAATTGGATGACCTACAGTCTCTCACTCAGTACGCCGGTTCAGCGAGTTCGATTTAGCTCAGAATTGAAGGAATGGTAGTTGATACCTTGAGGAACAACTTTGTAGAAGACCATAATCATGATAAAACTTAATTTAATTGCTGTTTCAGCTAACGATAGCAGGATGAGGACATCTTCCCCTGTTTGTTCTTGGTGGTTACATGCAGCACGTGTTTGTCGGACGAAGCTTGCGCGGTATATCATAGGCAGCTATGTAATTCTTCATTGTTTTGATACCCGCCCACGTGCGTGAGCAATTGAAATGAAGGACAACATAGCCGCCTATGATGTAGAGCGCAAGTTACGTGCTGCAAACACGTGCTGCATGTAGCAACCGAGAGTAAACAGAGGAAGATGTCCTCATCCTGCTTTCGTTAGCTGAAACAGCAACTAAATTAAGTTTTATCATTATATGGTCTTTTACAAAGTTGTTCCTTAGGATATCAACTATTATTTTTTCAATTTTATGAGCCAAATCATAACGTGTCTTGAAATGTCGTTTAATCGGCATGGTCGCCCGATATGTAAATATGCAAATCAGCATTGCAGTTTTGAGGAATCAAAATTACCGTTCTATACAACCTATAGGTTTGTTTCTAGTTCCGTCAACTATATGAGTAACAATTCCTCCTGAAATTTTCCCAAAGCTTGCTGCAGTGATTCCATCATGGATTCTTCCCGAGATTCCTTCAAGCATGCATCTAGGGATTCCACCAAACATTTCTTTAAGGATTTGTCCTGGGATATCTTAAGAGGTTCCTCCAGTGATTGTTTCAGTCGAGGTTCCAGTGCAGTTTTCCCGGTTTGCTTCGGGAATTTCTCCAGACATTTCTTTGGGGATTTCTCCTGGGTTTCTTCAGAGATTTCTCCAGGAATTTCTATATATATTCCATATCTTCTTCATATTTTTCTTTTAGAATATTTCACTAGAGATTGCACCAATTATTCCATCTGGAATTATTCAAAGTATTTCTGTAGGAATTTCTTCTAAAAAAAAACTATTCAAAAACTTAATCCAGGAATTGCTTAACAATTTTGTACAAACAATAATTTAACAGTTCACCCTATTGTTCCTTCAAATATTCGTCTATAAAATACTGCGGACATGGATTTCTTCTGTTTTTTTTTTATCCAGGGATTCCAACAGAAAATTTTCCAGGAATAGGACGCAATCAGTGAAGTATTAGATTTTAAGTAGTGAGCTGGATTTTTTGTATGGTGAGGTGAGTTGATCAGTACTCCATTTCTGCAAATTACTTGGGTTATATGATTTCTTGACTAATTTCATGCTGCTTGAGCAAAAGTTTGGATAACTGTGTTGTTGAAGTTGCAAGTAATAAATAATACAACAACACAGTTACCCAAACTTTTGCTCAAACAGCATCAAATTAGTTAAGAAATCATATAATTAGTTAAGAAAGATTTTTAACCCTAGGCTAGTTCATCTCGGGACCCACGTTTAACTTCCCTTCCGAAGTAATTCATCCAGATATTCCTCCAAGAATTCCTCCAGAATGTCCTCCCAGAATTCCTGTAGATTCCTCCAGAATTTCCTCGAACGATTCCTCGGAAATATCCCAAGAATTCCACTAGGGATTTCAACATGGATTCCTTCAGGATTTCTCCCAGGGCTTGCTCCAGGAATTCATCCAGCAATTTCTGCTGTAAGTCCTCCAGGAATTGCTCCTGAAGTTCCTCTCGGGATTCCTCCAGGAATTTATCCAGGGAATACTTCAGGCATTCGTGCCTCCAGGAAATCCTCTAACGATTTGTGCTGGAATATTTTAGGATAATTTTAGAGGAATACATGAGTCAGGAAATTCTCTAAAGAGTCATCCAGGAATTCTTTCACAATTATCTCCGAAAAATCTTTAAGGAGTTCATCCACAGATTTATTCAGGAATCTATCCATGAGTTCCTTCAAGAATACCCCCTGCAGCTTTCAGAAATAATCTATTTTACGAAACGACAATATTCACACTCACGGGCTTGGGCTTTCTGAGCCACCATGATTTTTTTTTCAGATTTTTATGACTTTATGTTGGTACCTAAAATCAAATTGAAAGAGATTTTATGAAATCACATTTTGTCGGCTGGTCAACTGCTTGACAGCTCCGCCCAGTACAAAATGCGACGAGAGGTGATTCGACAAATCGCTCCCATACAAACTTCAAATTGATTGTTAAATAGGTTCCCGGGCATCAAAATTCATGAAAATTTGGATTTCTGCTCAGTTTGGCATGCAGATTCAGCTATACGTTCAGGAATTACTTCAGGTTAATTGGCTTCTTTAACGGTGTTGAGATTATTCGATATTCTGAATCTGCATGTCAAACTGAGCCGAAATCCAAATTTTCATGAGTTTTGGTGCCCGGGAACCTATTTAAAAATCAATTTGAAGTTTGTATAGGAGCGATTTGTCGAATCACCCCTCGTCGCAGTTTGTACTGGGCGGAGCTGTCAAACAGTTGCCCAGCTGTCAAAAGGTGATTTCAAAAAATCTCTTTGAAATTGGTTTTAGCTACCAAAATAAAGTTCTAAAAATCTGATAAAAATCATAGTGGCTCAGAAAAAGGTGCTCTTTCGTATGAAATCAAAAAATCGATACATTTTTTAAAATTTAAAAACCCAATTCCAGGATTTTCAAAGAGATCCATTATTTTGAGAGTTCTCCGAAAATAATTCTTTATAAATTTATCTTTTTAATTTTCTCCAGGGATTCCGTTCAGAAATTCTCACAAGGACACCTCGAGGATTTCCTCCAATGATGGTTTCAAGGCTTTTACTGGAATACGTTGAAAAACTCTTCCAAGGATCCTTCCAGGAATAATTGACATTTGTATAAGATTTTGTTCTGAGATGAGTATATGCAGTAGTGGAGTATATACACCGTGTCCAATAAGTTCCCATACAAAATCAAATTGAATTCATTTCACATCTGTAATTGGGATTTTCAAAGTAATTTTTTTATTGAATCGCCATCTAACACTGATCAAATACAGCACATGTTTTGGAATTAACTGTCCTTTATCTTTTACTGCTGATCGCTTATGTGTCGTAAGTCTATTTCAGCTGGCACGCACGCTATTTCATTGGTATTTGTCTCATTTTAACGAGGTTCTACGTTAAAACAATCTAAGTTCCTGTCCTCGTCATTGCTATTAGCAACTATGACCAGTAGAGAAAAATTATGAGATTCAGTACTGTTGAAGTACAGGGGTTACTCAAAATAACTGGGACAGGTAAAATTTTCACTTTTCAAAAAATGTTCAACTCGCTGTAACTTTTCGAAAAAAAGCATCAAATATTCTCAATTTTTTACTGTAAGTTCATCGACTAGTTGTGTATCAGTAATCCAATTTTGGAGAAGATCGGACTATTGTCCACGGAGTTATAAAGATTCTAGAAAAAGGTAAAATTATCCGGTAGCAAACTTTGAGCTGTTATATCTCCGGATTCAATTAACCGAATGCAATGAAATTTTGACCATTCATGACTTGTATAATGAGCTATGGAAAACCTTTGACTTAACTTAAAATTCTTAACACGGAAGAAAATTATAACGATTAGATTATTTTTCTAATAAAACACCAAATTATCCAAAACTTCAACATCGTTTCAAAATTCAAGATGCAAATTATAGTTCAATTAATTTCCCTCTAAATGACTTATATATAAATGTGTTTTGAAGGAAAGTTACAACATAGCCGCTAATAAATTTAAAAAGTAATGGGATGCATATTAGAAATGATGAATTTACTAAAAAATCGTGAAACGAATGAAATCGTTATAACTTTTTCTCTTGTTTAAAGTTAAGTTAAACGTTTTTAAGAGTTTATTGGTCAAGAGTTTATATGGTCAAAATTTCATTGCAATCAGTTCATTGAATCCGGAGATATAAAAGCTCAAAGTTGGCTATCGAATAATTATACCCTTTTCAAGAATCTTTATATCTTCGTGAAGAATAGTCCGATCTTTTCCAAATTTGAACCACTGATACACAACTAGTTGATGAACTTACAGTAAAAATTTGGAAATATTTGATGCCCTTTTCAAAAAGTTACAGCGAGTTGAACATTTTTTGAAAAGTGAAAATTTTACCTTTCCCAGTTATTTTGAGTATCCCCTGTACGAAGCCTTTTATTTTGTATAAGATAAAACGTAAATTAAACAAAAATGTCTATCTACCTGATTTAATGAGATTTGTTGTGTTAAAGAAGAAAGGTTGCATTTTATCTCGTTCATTCACACCATTCTCACTTCTAAAACATGCTTGTATCCCTATTGTGATGAATTTTGTTCAAAATTTCCGTTTTATGATAATTATTTTGATAATAACGGCCATTTTCAAGGAAATCATTCCAAGTTGAACTTACTTGCATATGTCTTACCATATCATCACTAAAATTGTATTGTTTTAGTCTTAGTTTATCCATTTGATACAATACTTGAGATAAAAACTCAAAATTTAACCTTATGGACCCTATTTAGCTACCATAAAATGAAACACTTTTCGAACATTTTTCTTGCGTGCCGGAATAAACAGATTTCAGAAAACGGAAGTTTACTGGTAGGCCTATAAAAACAAATATAAAATAACATTATTCGTCACCGTATGCTTTAATTTATCGGTATTATGTGGCCCTTCAATACATGCATTCATTTTGAAAATATGAATCACAGATGTGAAATAAAATTATATTTTCTAATTTTGTATTTTGTATGAGAACTTATTGGACACGGTGTAAAACTGTTTTTAAAGAAATTCCGGCAAGGATGTACCAGCTACGGAGTCATTCGACTATCTCCCGTCGAGAGTACGACCAACAATCAATATGAAACTGGAGAATTTGTTGTGACGCCAGTCGTTCCCCCAGTAAGTTCGCCCAATACTGGTGTTTCTGACGCCACGCTTTCAATGTCAGTTTGCTCCGCCCATCTTTATCGAAGTCTATGGTACGACTGCACACTAATTGCCATACCAATAAGTGATTGGAAGGCAGTGCCCGAAGCTCTCGACAATTAAAAATAACTTCCTCTCCCGCTTTGACATACATGTGCACAACAGACAATGTGTTAGATGTTCATCTAATCCCATCCGAAGGGGGTTTGGATTGTGAAAAGAAGATAACCATGTGCGATTGTGGAATCGAGTTCAGTTCTAGGCTTGCTGGCGACGGAGATAGTCGAGTGACTCCGTAGCTTGAAAGAATAGATGCACCCGTGTAGCGAATTGAGAGTCGTGAGTTCGAGTCTCACCGGAGTACGTGGATTTCTTTTCATAATTTCAATTCTCAATTTGTTCATCGAGCACATGTTCTGTTGTGCACATGGATGTGAAAGCATTTTCAACAGTGTACAATATCACTTAAACCAATGTTTTGTTGCAGAATTAGCCTTTTTACTCAGAATAAGCGCAAATTGGGAAAAAAAATAGTGTACGTTATATCAAAGCATAAAAAACGAAATGATTTTTCGTAAAAACTGATGTTGTAACCGTTCGCCGAATTGCTCGAGAGATTGTCAAAACGCGGTGGCTTTTGCGCCACTCTCGCGAACGAGAGACCACCGGTTGCGGTTCATATCAAAGTTTGCCCGACTAATGTGACGACTCTTCACTCAAGGGCTTCCTCGAACGGCCGCTGACTCAATTAAACCCTAAACGCACTAAACTTAATACACAAATCGTACAAACTAAAACAACGGAAATTTACTCAAAAAAGACTAAAGAACTGAATAAACTATAACAACCGAACAATTAAAAGTGTTTGAAATGAATTTATTAATTAACTAATCAAAAGAACGAAAACAAGAACAATAAACAATTGAATTCATTTTAAATGTATATTATTTCACAAAAATGCTCGTCAAATGTATTGTGTGTGTGTGTGTGTTTTTTTTTCCTCCCAACCTCCCCAGCAGAGAAAACCGATTGGAAAAACTCTGCTACACCTTGATGCCTCGATCCCCCTGATACCACTGATATGCGACTGCTTCAGGGGGGGCAATGCGCTCATGCGCTTTTCTGCTACTGTGCTCATGCACTTTTTGTCGCTCCTAATCTGTACTCATACACGTCTCGTATTTTGCTTACTCCGGTTGGTGTTGGCTCGCCATTAAGCGGACAACATGCTTAGTTTCAAATTTGTTATTCTACACGTTCTAATGTTAGTACCTAACATATCGCCATTCAGCGACACATAGGTACAACATACACACAATTTGTTATTCTAATACCACGCAAGGCATTCGGATCCTACTAGCTTGCTCCGAACGGTGTCCTCCCCGTGCCGCCGTTGTGCCATTTAGCACTCCAGCTTTTCGCGCACGACTCGTGTAGTCCCCGACGGTGGATCTACCCTACGCCGACAAAGAGTTCCCCGGCAGTGGAACATCTTCCGAAACCGTTTCTTCCCAGACAGGTGCCGAGGTCTCTCCTGCGATTCCGGTTGGAGACTGGCTTCCGGTTCACAGGCGCCCCGACGACCAAATTCCGGTGCTTCTTCGCGATAGACTCGGTCTAGTCCCCGGCGGTGGACCTAGCCTACTCCGACGGAGAAAAACCCCGGCGGTGGAAGTTCTCCCGATACCGATGCTTCTATCCCGACCAGTAAGGTGTCGAAGTCGGTCCGGCGATTCCGGTTGGTGGTGGACTTCCAGTTCACCGGCGCTCCGACGACCAAAAACCGGTGCCACGTTACGGACGACTCAGTCATGTCCCCGGCGGTGGATCATGCCTACCCGGATCGCGTTCCGCCGCTCTCTGGTCTTCGCGCCACTTCCTCTGCAGCGCGGACAGCATCCTCGTTACTGCTCTGTCGACAGCGTTCCACGTGTTTTCATCGCGACACATCTCTTCGACAATGTTCTCGACTGTCACTCCGCGCAGCAAGACGCGAATTTCTTCGAACCTGGGGCATTCGAAAACGACATGTTCCGGTGTCTCCTCCACGTTAACACACTCCGGGCAAAAGGGCGAAAGAGCGTGCCCAAACCGGTGCAGGTACTTCCTGAAGCAGCCATGGCCGGACAGGAACTGCGTCAGATGGAAGTTCACCTCCCCATGCTTCCTATTCACCCACGCTGACACGCTAGGGATAAGCCGGTGATACCACCTGCCATTCGCCGAATTGTCCCACTCTTGCTGCCATTTAGCCAACGAGTTCGCTCTGACTATATCTCTTACGCTCCTGGTACTTCTGCGTTGGTAGCATTCCACGTCTTCGGCGATGGTGATGCAAATGGGCATCATTCCCGCGATAACACATACTGCCTCCGTCGAAATGGTTCTGTACGCGCTGGCGACCCGAGTGGCCATGAGTCGGAATGCGCTGTCTAGCGCTCTTCTATTCCGCTTCGTACTCAGTGCTTCAGCCCATGCTGGGGCACCATACCTGAGTATTGAGCCTGCTACGCTCGCCAGAAGACGCCTCTTTCTACTTCGTGGTCCCCCGACGTTCGGCATTATCGTCGCTATAGCATTGACAGCCTTCGCCGCCTTTCCGCAGGCGTAGTCGACGTGCTCCTTGAAGTTAAGTCGATCATCGACCATCACTCCTAGATGCTTCAAAGCTCGTTTCGATGTGATTACGTGCTCTCCGACTACGATCTCCATCGTTTGGGCTGCTTTACAGTTGCTGACCAGAAGCACCTCCGTTTTGTGATGGGCAATCTGTAGCTTGACCCCAGTCATCCATCTTTCAACAGTGGACATTGATTCCATCGCCAGCATTTCAACTTCTTCAAGAGTCTCTCCCATTACCGTCAACACGACGTCGTCTGCGAAGCCCACAATGACAACTCCTTTGGGAAGTTTTAACGACAGTACGCCGTTGTACATGGCATTCCAGAGCGTTGGGCCTAGTATGGACCCTTGTGGAACACCTGCCGTTACTTCTATAGACCTCTGCCCTTCGTTGGTCTCGTACACCAGTACCCTGTTCTGGAAGTAGCTCCGTAAAATCTGGCACAGATAATCGGGAACCCGCATACTGTGTAGCGCTACGGCGATAGCCTCCCACCCGGATAAAAACTAACCATAGGGTGTATGGTGAAAACCATTCCTGCACCATACAGTGTACCAGCTACAATAAAGTGTATTGTAATGAAATGGTTCGCTATACTATACATTTACATTGGATTTTTATGTAACAATATATCATACTGTTTTTCTTACGTTTGAACCATTCACTTTTCCGAAACATTAAGGGGATTCACTAAACAGTGTAAACTGATTCAACTGATTAAACGTCGCGATCACCAAGGCAATCTTTGATTATTTCATTCGCAAAATCATGAAACATTTCAAATAAGCAGAAAATCATGGCTTACGCAGCAATTTAATCTGTTTAGTGAATCCCCCTATTATTTTTCCGTGAATTTTTAATTATTTCTGGTGTTCGATTTGAACAGATCGTATGTTTGCTGTGATTCCTATGCAGATTCGACCTATTCAAATCGAACACCAGATTTATTCAGTTTAAGATTTTTTCCGTGCTTTGTTTTGTTGATGTTTGTGACTTTTTTGATGCAAAGGAAAGGAAAGAAAAAAAAGTGAATAAGTTGAAACATCAATTTAACCTTTTGGAATCGATTTTTTCGCCGCTGTTGACGCAACCTCGCTGGTGTCGAACACGTTTGTTATGCTCGGTTTCATCGCCGGGGTCATATATGACCCCTCCGGCTCCAAAGGGTTAATGCCAATAACATGTTTAAATCAGTGGTAAACCAGATGTCCTAAGAACTGCAGGTCCAAGCAGGGGTCCAAGAGATATGGCGGGCTCGAGGGCGGGCTAGGTGTGTAGGGTGCGATGAGAGAAATACTAATGCAATGTAGGCCAACCCGGAAAGATGCAGGTCAGATTACCGTAAATCAGTAGATGAGTTCAACACTTCAACACTATTCTTTCTGTATTTGCATTTAGGGGAGTTTTCTCCTCTTCTCTCATGTGAACTTGCCTTCGACCACAATCGAATCAAATGCGGTTGACAAACTTTATCTTTGATGTAGAGTCATCTTTAACATATGGACTGGACTGAACACTGAAATGACTTTTAATATAGGTTCATCTGCGGGTTCGCTTTTTAACCTAACTTATATTTGAATCGAACTTGACAGTTATCTCATGAGTTGTTATGTATTTCAAACTTTAGTCAAACTGGTGCCTCAATATTGCAATAACGGTTAAGCACGCTGTAATGATACTTATGTACCTCGTCACCCACTTCATGCAACTACATTAGTGGTCTAATAACACTTAGCGCGCTCGGCATAGTTCCATCATGCCGCTCAAAGTGTTGCCACAAATAATGCTTAGTTTGCGAAACACGGTTATCTGGCTGGTGGGGAATGGGAGCCTAAGCTTCAACTGTTAATGCAATCAGAGACTACTCAGACTTAGACGTGGGCGATCCTATATATGAAGGGTTATCCAAAACGCTCTGGGAATTCCCAAAGCGCATTCTAATAAATCTAATAAGCCTAAGATGCCATTAACAGGAGGAAAATGGCAAGATAATATAACAATATATGGTTTATGTAATGTAAAACAATTCAACATAACAAAAGAGAACCATTCCAAAACCATTTGATTAAATGTATAACCAGTAGTGAAATTACAATTAAAAACAATTTATTTACGATACTTTTTATTGTTTGAAACCATTCATGTACCATACAATGTACGGTATATTTAAACCCACGTATCAGTATTTTGAACAATTCATTAACAATAAAATGTATGGTTTTGCAAAAAAATATATATGGAGAAAAATATTTTTTTATATTGTTACGATACTTAACAACCTGTATAATATATTGTAAAAATCTTATTTACAATTCACGGTATAGTATCCAACATTACATCTTATTGTTTTTGTATTTTTATTTTTACAGTGGTGTCTATTGTAAAAATATGGTTCTAAATAGTACTGTTACAATATAACGTTCGGTTTTTCTACTGTATTTTTTATTCGGGCAGCTGGCACTGTTAAACGCATTTTTGACGTCTATCGTTACCACAGCGCAGAATCGGTCACCTCTCCGTTTTTTCTTGGACGCCTTCTGGGCATTCTCGATGACTACCCGAATCGCATCCACCGTCGATTTTCCCTTACGGAATCCGAATTGCATCGCTGACAGTCCCCTCTCACTTTCGGTGTATTCTGTCAACCTGTTAAGGATGACCTTCTCTAACAGTTTTCCTAGGGTATCCAGCAGGCAGATCGGTCTATACGATCCTGAGTCCCCCGGCGGCTTTCCTGGTTTCGGTAGAAGCACCAACTTTTGAACCTTCCAACCGTCTGGGAAGTAGCCTTCATCCAGGCATTTTTGGAGCACCATCCTGATCATGTCCGGAAACGCCAATATCGCCGTTTTAACTGCTACGTTCGGGATCCCATCCGGACCGGGAGCTTTCCCGATCTCGAGCCCCTTCGCAATTACCAGCAACTCTGCATTGGATATCCGAGCACCTTCGTTGGGTTCTTCTGCATTCTCTGCGTATGGTGTGGGCGGCCAAAACGTTGGGCCATGGTGCGGAAAAAGACCTTATGTGTGTGTGTGTGTGTGTGTGTGTGTGTGTGTGTGTGTGTGTGTGTGTGTGTGTGTGTGTGTGTGTGTGTGTGTGTGTGTGTGTGTGTGTGTGTGTTTTTTTTTTTTTTTTTTTCCTCCCAACCTCCCAAGCAGAGAAAACCGATTGGAAAAACTCTGCTACACCTTGACGCCTCGATCCCCCTGGTACCACTGATATGCGACTGCTTCAGGGGGGGCAATGCGCTCATGCGCTCTTCTGCTATTGTGCTCATGCACTTTTTGTCGCTTCTAAATTTGTTATTCTAGTCATTCTCGTTTTCGTACCTAACCTATCGCCATTCAGCGACACAGTTAGTACAAACATACACCAAATTTGTTATTCTAAAATTAAATTTGTTATTCTAGTCGTTCTCGTGTTCGTACCTAACCTATCGCCATTCAGCGACACAGTTAGCACAAACACACACCAAATTTGTTATTCTAATACCACCAGCAAGTACTTCGGATCATACTGAGTTTCTCCGAGGAACGGTGCCGTTTAAGCACTCCAGTTTTTCGCGCACGACTCGGATAGTCCCCGACGGTGGATCTACCCTACGCCGACAAAGACTTCCCCGGCAGTGGAACATCTTCCGAAACCGTTTCTTCCCGGACAGGTGCCGAGGTCTCTCCTGCGATTCCGGTTGGAGACTGGCTTCCGGTTCACAGGCGCCCCGACGACCAAGTTCCGGTGCTTCTCCGCGATATACTCGGTCTAGTCCCCGGCGGTGGACGGACCTAGCCTACTCCGACAGAGAAAGACCCCGACGGTGGAAGTTCTCTCGACACCGATGTTTTCATCCCGACCAGTAAGGTGCCGAAGTCGACCCGGCGATTCCGGTTGGTGGTAGACTTCCGGTTCACCGGCGCTCCGACGACCAAAAACCGGTACTACGCAACGGACGACTCAGTCATGTCCCCGGCGGTGGATCAAGCCTACTCCGATCGCGTTCCGGCGCTCTCTGGTCTTCGCGCCACTTCCTTTGCAGCGCGGACAGCATCCTCGTTACTGCTCTGTCGACAGCGTTCCACGTAACTTCGTCGCGACACATTTCTTCGACAATGTTGTCGACTGTCAGGCCGCGCATATCCCTGCGCATCTCCGAGAACCTAGGGCATTCGAAGACGACGTGCGCCGGTGTTTCCTCCACGTTCACACACTCCGGACACAGAGGGGAAGACGCGTGACCGAATCGAAACAGGTACTTCCGGAAACAGCCGTGCCCGGACAGAAACTGCGTCAGATGGAAGTTCACCTCCCCATGCTTCCTGTTCACCCACGCCGACACATTTGGGATCAGTCGGTGGGTCCACCTTCCATTCGCCGCATTGTCCCACTCTTGTTGCCACTTCACCAGCGAGTCCATTCTAGCAGCTGCTCTCGCATTCCTTACGTTACTCCGCCGATAGCACTCGACGTCTTCCTCTAGGGTGATGCAGATGGGCATCATCCCAGCGATAACGCATACAGCCTCCGACGAGATTGTTCTGTAGGCACTCGCGACTCTCATAGCCATGAGCCGGAACACACTGCCCAGCCTTCCACGGTTTCTCTTCGTTTTTAGCGCCGGAGCCCAGGCTGGCACTCCATACCTAAGTATTGAGGTTGCAACATTTGCCAAGAGGCGCCTCCTACTGCTTCTTGGACCGCCCGCGTTTGGCATAATCCTCGCTACTGTGTTAACCGCCTTCGCCGCCTTTTCGCAGGCATAGTCAACGTGCGCGTTAAAGTTTAAGCGGTCGTCGACCATCACGCCCAGGTGCTTCAACGCGCGCTGCGATGAAATTCTCTCCTCTCCGATCGTGATCTCCAACCTTTGCACTGCTTTGCGGTTACTGACTACGAGCACTTCTGTCTTGTGATGGGCTATCTGCAGCTTCACTCCATTCATCCATCTTTCCACTGTGTCGATTGCCTCCGATACCAGCACTTCGACTTCATCGATTGATTCGCCAGTTACCGCTAATACAACGTCGTCTGCGAACCCCACGATAATGACACCTGCCGGAAGCTTCAGTGTTAACACATCGTTGTACATTGCGTTCCAGAGCGTAGGGCCAAGTATTGACCCTTGTGGAACACCTGCTGTCACTCTAAACGACCTCTGCCCTACGTTGGTTTCGTACACAAGGACTCTATTCTGGAAGTAGTTCCTTATAATCCTACACAGATAGTCGGGGACCCGCATATTATGCAGGGCTACGGCGATAGCTTCCCAACTGGCGCTGTTAAACGCGTTTTTAACGTCTATCGTTACCACGGCGCAGTAGCGATCTCCTCTCCGCTTTTGTAAGGATGCCCTTTCCGCCATCTCAACGACGGTCCGAACTGCGTCAACCGTCGATTTTCCCTTGCGGAAGCCGAACTGCATCGTGGACAGCCCTCCCTCACTTTCGGTATACTCGGTCAGCCTGTTAAGGATAATCCTCTCCAGGAGTTTTCCGAGCGTATCCAACAGACAGATCGGCCTGTACGATGCTGGATCTCCCGGCTGCTTTCCTGGTTTTGGCAGCAGCACTAGTTTTTGGACCTTCCATATATCCGGAAAGATGCCTTCCTCCAGGCATTTCTGCAACACTGACCTGAACATATCGGGATACTCCAGGATCGCTGCTTTCAACGCCACGTTGGGGATTCCATCCGGACCGGGAGCCTTCTTCACCTTCAATGCTTTCGCCACGGCAACGAGCTCGTCGTTCGAGACCAGTCGGTTTACGTCAAATTCCACATCGCCCTCGCTGTACGGCGTAGGTGGCCACGTTGTTGTATCGTGTTTTGGAAACAAACCCTCCACGATACCCTTCAGTTTGTCTGGGCACATTTCGACTGGCGTCATTGGGCCCTTCAGCTTTGCCATTATGATGCGGTAGGCATTTCCCCAGGGGTTAGCGTCGGCTTCCTGACATAGCTCCTTGTAACAGTTCGCCTTGCTCTGCTTGATAGCTCGTTTGAAGGCAGCTCTAGCTTCACGGAACGCAACCTTGCGCTCTTCTCTATCGGCCGCAGTTCTTGCCCTCTGAACTCGTCTCCTAGCTCGGAGGCAAGTCGCACGAAGGGTGCTGAGCGTCGCATTCCACCAGTACGCTGGGCGTCTAGCGTTCCTAGGTTCAATCTTCCTCGGCATTGCTGCATCACATGCCGTTGCTAGCGCTTCCGTCAACCACCCTGGGTCGAGGTTTGCCGCATCGCTATTTGGCCGAAGTGCCTCGATAAAAGTCTCCTTGTCGAAGTCCTTCGTCTTCCACTTCCGCTCATAAGTTGTAGTTCTCTGTATGGACGTAGGAGCTCTCTGGCCTATCTTGTAGAGGATCGCCTGGTGGTCGCTGTGGGAGTACTCCTCACTCACCCTCCAGTCCATGTCTTCCATCAACGATGGACTACAAAATGTAATGTCGATGATGGATTCACGACCGTCTTTGCGGAATGTGCTGACTGTTCCTACATTGCACAGCTTTACGTCCAGCTTCGCCAGAGCTTCAAGTAGACTATATCCTCTTGCATTGGTTTGCCGGCTGCCCCACTCAACGGCCCAGGCGTTGAAATCGCCGCCGATGACTACTGGCCTACGTCCTACCAGCGTGTCAGTGAGTGCATCCAACATCCGGTTGTATTGCTCCTCGGTCCATCTTGGAGGCGCATAGCAGCTACATACGAAGACACCGTTAACTTTGGCGATCACGAAACCTTCGTAAGAGTTTTCCACCACTTCCTCTATAGGGAATCTGCCCATAACTTGTATGTGTGTGTGTGTGTGTGTGTGTGTGTGTGTGTGTGTGTGTGTGTGTGTGTGTGTGTGTGTGTGTGTGTGTGTGTGTGTGTGTGTGTGTGTGTGTGTGTGTGTGTGTGTGTGTGTGTGTGTGTGTGTGTGTGTGTGTGTGTGTGTGTGTGTGTGTGTGTGTGTGTGTGTGTGTGTGTGTGTGTGTGTGTGTGTGTGTGTGTGTGTGTGTGTTTGTGTGGGTGTGATCATGACCATGAACTCAAAAACGACGTACCGTAAACCGGGGTCAAATTGATCTTCGGGTCGAAATTGATCAGACGTTTTTCTGTTAGAAAGGCATATTTTTAATAGTTTCCTTTTAAGTATCGTGTTGTTAGAATCTGATACTTAATGCTATTTGTAAGGAAACTATTCAAAATATGCTTAATCTACTTGAAAAACGACTGATCAATTTCAACCCAGAGATCAATTAGACCCCGGTTTACGGTACCTGAGCAGGCTTTTTCATTGTCGGTGCTTCGTCGTGGCCAGTCGTCGACGACGGTGCGCTTTCCAAAACGTTCGCCGGACTAAAGGTGCGGAGGGGGAGTGTCGGCGGTCAATTAAAACAATATACACTAAACACGAATTCCAATTGAATAATTACCTTTTATAAAATACAAAAAAGCACAGGGAACAGAGTGCCTGCCCCTGGCGACAAAATCCAATGTTTAAGACACTACATAACGAAAAACAAAGTCAATTAATAATAAATTCACTTCAAATGACACTACTTTACAAAATTACAATTCCACTAAATACTACACACCTTTACAAAACATAAACCTGGCAGAAGGTCGCCGAAGCTCACTTCGGCCGACTCTAACTAAAAGTGATGGAGTCAAGTCGATTTCTCTAGTCAAGTAAATTTCCTGCTATTGAAGCAGTCGTCTATTCAATTTACAAACTATGATATACAAGTGCGCCAAATTCAAATCGCGCATGGCCGTAAAAGTATTTTGCGCCATCGAAAAAGTCCTATAAGATACGTAACATGAATCGTCATTAGCTTAGCCTAGACACAAACCATATATGAAACGGATAATCGACACTAAATGAAACGGTTCATACTCAAAGACAAATTCAACGAATCCAATTCAAATGAGATTTTACTTAAAAAAGATAAAAACGTCAAAAGATACAAATTTACTAAAATAGTAATAATTTAAAGAAACGAACTTTGAATTAGGAATCTTAAACATTAAAAAAAACATATTTATCCAAGTTTATCGAAATGAATTCAAACTTAATTTTACTTAAAAAGATGAAAAACGTCAAAACGTTACAATGTGTTTCATTATTAGTTTTATGAATTTACCCGAAATCATAATTTGGGGTTAATTTCACGTCGAATTCATCAATACTAGCATAAACAATATTAAATTTTTCTCTGCTTCGATATAACGTACACTTCGACATAACGTTCAAAGAGTATTATTTTTTGTACGTTATATCGACGAGTACCTGTATTTCCAATAAAAATGAAAAAATATAACAAAAATCTGATGAGAATATCGAGGAGAATATTTCCATAGATATATTTGTTTCTAAAGCAGACGGAAATGTGGAAATTTATGGAAATTTTCATCAAAAATCCTCGACAAATGTTGGAACGCAAAAATTGTTAGTTATAGTTCATTAAAAAGCAGAAAAGTTTTAATAAAGGGTTTCGAGCGAGGTTTCGAGTTATTATTGTTTGTGGAGCGGATCTGGTGTGATGGATAGAACACTTGACTATCACGCCGAGGACCTGGGATCAAATCCCACTCCCGACAAACTCGCAAAATGTGAGTTCTTCCTTCGGAAGGAAAGTAAAGCGTGGGTCCCGAGATAAACTAGCCTAGGGCTAAAAATCTCGTTGATACAAATAAAAAAAAGTTATTATTGCTTGAAACAGATCAAACATTCTTTTTTGAAAATTCTACCAGAAATCCATTCCGAATTTTCTGGTATGTATGTTGTAACATTTTCTGAAGGAATTCCTTCTAGGAATAAAATTGTTATTCAACCAAATAAGCAGCTTTAAATTAAGACACGGAATTTACGAGAAATTCTTTAAAAAATTCTTCTCAGAATTAAGCTTTTGTCATAAAGTTCTGAATGTTGACCACAATTCACTGATAAATTTCATCAGAAAATTCTTCAAGAACACTTCAATAGTTTCAACACAGACAAACAGACGTAACACCTTGAACGATTTTCATGGAAATCCATCGCCTAGTTCACACTACCATCACCTGGTGGAAAAGTTGCACGAATCACTGTGTTGTGCAGTATCGTCAACAGAAGGCGCTAGTGTGAAACGTCAAACGCATAGAAAAACAATGCGCGCGCCTCTGGTTGTGAAAGCCACAACGTTAAAAGCGTGGTCGATGGGAATTTCGCAAGTGTTACGTCTGTTTGTCTGTGGTTTCAATTAGAAAATGCCATTTTGTGAGTCATAACTAGAGAAGGAAAATTCATCAGCAGTTGCTACCAGTGCTGAAAATTTCATTTCGTCATATCTAAATTCAATCACCTACAGCTCATTTTAGAAGCTGAACCTGAGAATATGGTATATGAAAAACTTATGCGGCTAGACCAGTTCTGCAAGAAAGTCACGAAAAAACCGCTATTTTTAGAATATTTAAGGTAAATGTCACGGACTACCTTTGAAAAATGCCAAATGATATTCACCGTGAATATCATTTGCATTTTTCGAAGGAAGTCCGTGACATTTACCTTAAATATTCTAAAAATAGCGGTTTTTTCGTGACTTTCTTGCAGAACTGGTCTAGCCGCATAAGTTTTTCATATACCATATTCTCAGGTTCAGCTTCTAAAATGAGCTGTAGGTGATTGAATTTAGATATGACGAAATGAAATTTTCAGCACTAGTTGCTACTTTATTTCATTAGTATAACCAAAAAAGTCTTCTAGAAATTTTCAAACTATATATGATGATGAAATTCTCGATTTTTTCTGGATGTGGTACCAGCATTTATGTCTAAATTAGCATACAGAATTCCATGAACATCTTCAGACATTCCTCAAAAAATCTTTGGGAACTTTCCAGAAAAAGAAAAACGCCATATATTACCTGCAATTATTCCAGTACTTGCACTATACATTCTTCTGGAGTTTGCGGAATTCTTTATAAATTTGTTCTATATATTCTCCCACGTTAATTTTTCTGGAAGAGAAATCAGTTCTACAGACATTTCTCTAATCTCTTCCATTTTACCAGGAATATTTGTATTCTTATTTCAGTTAAGGAATCTTCTGCGATCGTAAAAATCGCTTGTTGATTTTTTAAACGAATTATTCACAAAATGTCGTTTGCAGGTTCATCGAAAGTTTTACCGCTTTACGGGTGGAGGTGAAGTACTGATAGTCAAAACGTGATATTGGTTTAATTGATATAAGCAATAAAAGATCTTAAAATATCAGAATACTCTTCCTAAAACATCTGAAACATATATAATTTAATGCTGGAAAACACTAGTGATCCTGGACATTATGATTTCAAGCATATTTCGCAGTAAATTTTTTAACCAATATTTTGCAATTATGCTGCTAGAGCACATCAAAGAATTTCTTTAAAAACAATCATTTAGATTTCATTTCTCGGCTATTCAAAATAGAAGTTGTACAAAGCATTGTTAATTATAAAATTCTGGTTATATCATATTTCCAAACAAAACCAACAGAGTAAATTACATATACCATTTTGGACAATGATCTTGTAAAGTGTAGCAAGTTGAGAATCGTCTCCAATAACTATCAATTCAAACACATATTATACCAAATAAATGTCTATAGATCTACACACTAACATATCTTTGCTGAGCTCTGCAATTTTTTTTGACGAAATTAGAACAGCTGAATGCTGAACACTCAGTCCAGAATTTTTTTCAAACTGTCAAAAAGTACCGAATAGTTTGTAAACGTGTGATGACTGTTCAGCACTTTTTTGAAGTTTATTCAGCAACAATGTGAAAGTGATGTAGCTTGATATAGTTTAGCATTTTTTCACAGAAGTTCTCATTAAAAACATGTTTTAAACACTTTTATATCTTTAATATTACCCTTATTTCTCTGTTTTCGAATCAAAATTTTAAAATGTTACCGATTGTTTTCCTGCCGTTCGAGTTCACTATTGATGCAGGTGTTGAAGCTATAATGTTTATCATTTAGAAATCTGTTTGTCATTAAAACAGTCAGATTTTTTTTTCTTATTTCCATGTAACATTAAAAATATCCTAATTTACAGATATTGCATCACAGAGAACAGACATCCAAGTCCAGTTTCAAAACTGTGTACAGAATTTAACAGTCATTTGAAGTGGCAACTTCGTGATGGCGCTGCTATTGCAAAGTTCCCTTGCTGCTGTCAGGGGTGAATATAAAGCTTATCTAGATATGCGTATTCGCCACTGACTGTAGCAACATGCTGTTTAGCTGACGCTAGTGTCCTAGAAAGCTAAAAAAATATATTTTACACAGTTTTCGAGAGAACTTTCTTCTAGCTTGGATGTTTGTTCTCTGTGATTGCATGCATATATGTACATTGGAATCCATTTGTATGCCAGATTTTTTTCCATGGCAAAACTGTCAAAAAAAACGTAAACCTCAACAAAACGAGCGCTATGTCCTCCAGCCTTTAACATAAGATAAAATATACAATAATAAAAATTGAAAAAAAGTAACTGAATTTCTCAGAGTTACTGTAAAACGGGACGAATAGAAACACCTTCCAGCACACTTAGGCAAGTATTTCTGGAACCGTGCGTAATAAAGTCAGTTGCGAGAGTCTCAACTTTGGGTCCCACCTCCCTCTTTAATTGCTGTAATAATGATTCAAAACCTATTTTTATTTCATTAACTTATTTAAAAAAAAGGTTGCTTGTTTTTATTCGCCCCGCAATGGGGCGAATAGAAACAGCTTGAAACAATTTTCGATATTTTTTTCGATTTCAAGACAGAAATAACTTTTCTAGATTGAGTTTAAATAAGGGCAAAAGTAACATGAGAGAGTTCTCTTCATCGACTCTCCCTTCTGCAAATTAAAGTGACAAGATGCAAATTCAATCGAACTGTTTTTACACTTAGACGCAACCTAGCGATTTGTGACCAAAAAGTGCAACCTTACTTGCATCTTGTCACTTTAATTTGAAGAAGAGAGAGTCGATGAAGAGAACTCCCTCATGTTACTTTTGCCCTTATTTAAACTCAATCTAGTTTTAATTCAAATGAAACTCTAAGACTAGATTATAATCATTCACTAAGTGAAGAAAAAAATGTCGAATTTCGAAAAATACTTTAATTGGTGAATACATACCAAATCGATAAAACGCTATTTCAATGGCGGAAGTTTTTCTGTCCATAAAACAATACTTTGCTTTTAAAATTTTTCAAAAAAAATTAAAGGAATCATCATCTCAATAAAGGTTTATTGAAACACGGTAGCATTCAACTAGTTAATGAAATTAGGTTTTGATGATTTTTAAAACAAAATTGCCATTTCTGTACAATAAGTTATTTGTTTCTATTCGCCCCGTTTTACGGTACTCTCGTTTCGTTAGCACAGTGTCTTGTCCCTAGTTTGAGGCCATTTGTATTTCGCGGAATGTCCAATTGGATACCACAATATCTAGTTGCTCGTTACATTGCGAGGTCTAATGGTCATCAGCGTGACTAAATTTGTCGAACAGAAATGATGGTGGATCCTGTAGATTCTAAGAAAATTAATTCCATAGTTTGGATGACCTAGATCCACCTCATGTACCTACCATGAGTTTTCTAGCAGTGCTTTGAGACTTTTTGAGTACTTTGTTCTCATTCGTCGTGTATAAAATTTGGTTTAGAATGTTAGATTTGTGACACAAATTTCGGAGAACTTTGCTGCCGTGAATCGCAAGTCAGTCCCATCTGCATTTTGGACAAAAATGAGTTAATGGCCGTTTTCGACCTTTCTTCGGATGATCTTTCAGCTGCGTGAATTAGTCCTCCAGTACAAAACCTAACACTGTTTAGGCCAGTTTTAAATTGTTCACTGTTACGTTTTCATTATCGAAGCAATGTGTGAAAGTTTCATGATGATCGCAGAAGTTTTATATCCATGACGATTTTTTGATGTTTCACATAGAAATCGAATTAAAAACTTCAGAGTCCATTTTCTCAATGCCTACTTTTTACAGATGGGACTGACTTGCCATTCACGGCAGTTTGGAAACCTTAGAATTGCTCTGGGATGAAAACTTCAACAGAATATGGTGGGTAGTGAAAACTATTTATGATAAAACGTTGGAATTTGAGCATCAATATGTATACCTAATACAAAAAAAGCCATGGTGCGAAGGGAAGAGGTACCATGCATTTCTTATTTTCATTTGCAATTTCAATAAAACTTTTAAATTATCAGGTTGTCCAAAAATATGGTTCTAATGAATTAATATTTGAGGTGCACACTTTACCTTTAGACGGTACTTCGAGTACTTCGCTACTTCGGTGCTTGAGCAGGTACCCATTTAACACTAAGGTGTGAAGCAGGCTCGGACTCTGTGGAGACGTTAAGCAAGGAGCGAAATAGTGAATCATTTGCCAACGCTCGTATCGCCCATGAAGATCCGTTGACTGCTTTCTCGCCGATCTTTAAATATCACACAAGCCAAACTGGACTTGATCTCTGGAAGCCAAAGAAAATTAAATCTACCAATAATTTGTATTGTATTATAACAATTCGCTCATTTAAAACTTACCTGTTGTATCAAACATTATATTATATTATAATTTCTCTCTACGAACGATTTTTATGCTAAAATCAATTTAAACTCAATTTGTTTAAAAAATTGAACTCAGCAGGAAAAAAGCTCGATGTGTGAAGTTAGCGGGAAAAAAGCTCTGAGTTGTGAACCCAGCAGGAAAAAAGCTCAAAAAGTGTGAAGTTAGCGGGAATTTTTTTTTTCCTGCTCGAAGTTCGAGCCATGAAATATAGGCGGCGCTTTATGTGAGCTTTTTTCCTGCTCGAATTTTCCTGCTCATTTAGCAGAGGTCAAAAACCCATACAAAATCAAAACAGTGCAGTGCCCTATTGCAGTTAAAGCGTTTATACTGAGCGAACGTCTACTGTTCAGGAAATGTCATTCCCCTTTAAACATCATCATCATTATCATCATCATCAAATTTCGCGTTTGACGGGATTGATATTTCTGGCGTTCGATTTGAAAGGTCGAATCTGCAAACTTTTACCTACTTACGACCTTTTCAAATCAAACGCCAGTTTTTGTACAGCGAGTGTGGATAATTGAAAACGAATCCGATTTTTTCTCAGTGCAGTTGAGGGTGGCGATAACTTTGACGTTTCTTCGTCCAGTCGGATGATTTTCAGTAAAAATCAAAACATTCCGCACATTCGCAACATTTCTCTCTCCGTAAGTTGATAAAAGTTCATTAAATTAACCGGAAACCGTTGATTCCGAAGCTCCAATAATGGCCACTACACGAGTAAAAACACGCGAGTCAAAAACTGGAGAGCTGATCGCGTACAGTGAAACTGCCATCCGGAACAACGCCTCCGCCGTGGAGTACTGCCGAACGTCGATGGCTGCTCTGTCCGGAAGCACGGCTGGTAAGAATCTATAATTCAACCAATTAACTTTATTCCCCATCTCGGTGGGGGGAACCATACCTAGTAGATGTTTATCTCGACGTTCAATTTTTCACATTCCCCCAGGCGTTCTCGGACTGACCGGAATAATCGGATTCCTGTTCTATGTGCTGGCCGTTCTCGGTCTCTGGTGTATGCTGCTGCTCAAGTCCGGCTCCAATTGGCAAAAATATTTCATCACCCGGAAGAGCCTGCTGACCAACGGGTTCCTCGGAGGGCTCTGCACGTACGTACTATTTTGGACGTTCCTCTACGGTATGGTTCATGTGTACTAGAAGATGGGGATGTACGAGACGGGCGGTATTCTATTTATAACGGGAGGGGTCATACTAGCTTGTGGGGTCTGTTGCAATTTTTCGCTTTCGGGAAGTGAAAGGGTTGCGTTGGCATGGCCGTAATTTGTTTCATAATAAACTAAATTAAAATTTACCGGTACAACGCTGGGGGACTAAATGTTAAGTGCCATAGATAGGAAAGAAAATCCTTGCACAAACTTAAACCTAAGAGATAAATTTTCTATGAAGATAATGATGCATAGGACTTCAAATTTAAAGCGTACTATTCCAACGGGAGCAGAGTCAAAGCTAAATATTCTCTGGCAACCGCTGCAGACAGATGGCCAACTTTTTCTGGACCCATCTTGATAAGTTCAGCTGCGATACCATCCTTACCAACTGTTTTGTTGGTTTTTGAGCTGGTGGATGGAGGTGGATGGCATTCGACTCCCAAGAAAAAATACTGGAGAAATCCTTAGATAGGTGTTTTTAGATTGTGCATCATGCTAAGGAACAGCGACATCTCTAAAATTCCACCACCTTCTGAAAATTTGTTACCCCTACAACAGAAAGCGAATAACAACGTAAGCGACTTATAACGAGTGTTTCAGGGGTTCGCTCGGGGTCACAACGACAGGATGGGCTCACCTGGGAAACGGGATCGATCCTCGCATGGAACGCTGGATCGTCCTTCGCGTGAGAACGCGAAATCGACCTGGCTTTTCTTTACTCACTACTTCTTCTGCTAACTGCTTCTACTCGGGAATAATACTTCGCAAATTGGTTTTTACACACTCGTTTATTTGACTTCTTATACCAAAGGTTATTAAAGGAATGATTTTTTTTACGTTGGCCTGTGTCATGGCTTACTTGTCGGCAACATTCTCCGGGGCACCAACGGAATTGACCTGTAGCAAAATTATCTTCGTGATTGGCCGGACATAGGTTGATCTTGAAGTCCTGATTTCCACTGTTCGTACTTTTCCGTCGGGTCCACGATTAACTTTTTCTATGACTCCTTTCAAAGGAGTCAAATTGGCCCAGCACCCACAATGTAAGTTTTCGTCGACAAGCATAACTAAATCTCCTACAGAATATTCATGAAAGTTCCGGTTATCTTGCCATTTCTGTCGCTTCATCAATTCTGGACGGTATTTCCGCCAAAAACGGTCTGCGTATACTTGTGCGTGCTTGTAGGCAGCTCGACAGTTCAGACTTATCTCGCGTTATCATAATCGTATTGCATGTGATTGTTTCGTCCAAGTAATAACATACCTACCGCGATCATGAGGATCGTCGGTAACTTGAGTCAGCGAGCTGTTGTTGACTACGTTCATCACTACTTCTTCATAAAACTGCTACTTCTCGAAATAATACTCGCAAATCGGTTTGCACACAACTGGTTTATTTAACTTCGTATAACAATGGTTGTTAAGGGAATAAAAATGTTTGACATTGATCTGCTCCACCGCTCACTTGTCGGTAACAACGAGAAAATCTTCAAGAAAATAACAGGGCCAGCCCACAGGCAATTCGTAATAAGATTCCTAGAAAGCGACTATCATGACTTTCTGGGGTAGAGGTACTAAGTAGAGGTTGGGGTCTCTAGTTAGCTTAGGCTATGGATCGCCAATCCGAAGACGGCGGGTTCGATTCCCGTTCCAGTCGGGAAAAATTTCTCGACTCCTTGGGCATAGTGTATCATTGTGCTTGCCTCAAGATGTACAAATTCATGCAATGGCAGGCAAAGAAAGCCCTTCAATTAATAACTGTTGAAGTGCTCAAAGAACACTTAGTTGAAGAGAGGCAGGCCAAGTTCCAGTGGGAACGTAAAGCAATACAGAAGAAGAAGAAGAAGAAGAAGAAGAGGTAGTTGTTCGCGAAGTGCCTGCATAGGGAACTCCATTCCATCCTCGGCTAGCATGCTGGAAGAGGTCATTGATGGAGCGTGATTGATGAGGGACATAAACAAAAAAAGGAAATGGGCTTTCAACCGTGGAGAAGTCTGACAGCACGTTGACTTCATCATTGACATTGTGTCCTCGAAGTCTAACATAAGTAAGGACCTCAAGCAGGCCCTGATGAGACTTTGAAAGTCAACGACGGCGGCCATGCAGGACTGTGAAAAACTCATGGCAACTGCGGCAGCAGCAGAGGCCTTGGGGGGTGCCGAAGTCTACCCAGACGGAGGCCTTTATATTCGCGGATAGCCCTAAAAGTACAACACGTAATCGCAGAAGCGTGTGAGGCAGCCATCAGGTGAGCAGCTAGCAGGCGGTTCCCGCAAAACTAGGCGATTGTGAACCCGAAAGTCCAAATTCTAGTTCTAGTTCTAGCAGATATTTCCTGCAAGCCGACGATTCAGATAAGATGCTGTGAATTCCATGTGGACATGGATTAATCTGGAAATTAAAATCCATCTAGAAACTCCACTACAAGGATTTTTATCAGAAATTCCGACAGGATTTCTTTTCGCAACTCCTCTAGGATTACTTCATGGAATGCCTTCCAGGATATCTCACTAGATCCCTTCCGCATTTTTCACATCATTTTTCCTTGTACTCCTTTGTAAATTCCTTCCGGAGATTCTTCTGAATTCCTATCAGCATTTTACCAAGATTCGATCAATTCTTTCCGGGATTCTTCCTTGTGAATCTTCCAAGATTCCTGAATTCCGATTGATTTCTTCTTGATTTTTCTTGCAGTGAAAAGTGCCTATTTTTTTCTAGAAAATCATCAATATCTTTTGAACGGAATGAGGTAGCAACATTCCCAGCGCACGAAAATGTGCGTTTTTTTAAGTTCTAAAAATGGTTCTTAGACAACTTTGATGAGAAATTTGAAACAAAAAAGGTAAAGCGTTTAAACTGTTTTGACCAAATTTGGAGCATTTTTCCAGTTTTCATAGAACAAATCGTTTTATTGCTTTATCTTTTTTGTTTCCAATTTCTCGTCAAAGCCGCCTAAGAACCACTTTTAGAGCTTCCAAAAACGCGCATTTTCGTTCGCTGAGAATGTTGCTACGTCATTCCGTTCAAAAGTTATTGATGATTTTCTAGAAAAAATAGGCACTTTTCAAGTATTTTTCACTTGAAGTACAAAAATAACACCCCTCTAATTTTTTGATATGTTTTATAAACGCATTTCTTCTTTTGAATGCGGGCAAAAGATATTTTTTATGTTTGCCCCATCCCATCATAAACCCTTTTTAAAAAACTATGATTTTTTAGGAAAAACGCCTGTAACTTTTGAAGCAAAAGAGATAACGACCATCTCAGCGCACGAAACGACGCGTCTTCAAATGCTCTACAAGTGTTTCTTGGGCGACTTTGATGAAAAATCGAAACTGAAAAAGTTAACGCCAGAAACCCGTTTTTTCTTAAACCACCCTAAGCTTATTCAGAAAAATATCTCTAGATCGCTCAATTTAAAAGCTACATAAAAAGTGTCTTCAGCAAAGTTGCTCAAAATCAATAGATCTACAACATTCCCGAAGAATGTATAAAATTATTCTTGCAAATAAAAAAGTTTGATTACCAATTTCTTTGAAAATATGGACCACCCTAATTTTCATGCACATTTTAAAGAGGGCCTTATTATTAGAGACAACTTTGTAGAAGACCATATTTGCCTAAAAACTCATTTGAAGGCGTTGAATGCATCTTTCCTCGTAAATCTGGTTCGTGGACCACTGTGCAGTGTTGATAACCTTTCTCGGGGTTTTCGGACTTCAAAAGTCCAAATACATCAACAACTATTTTTAAATCGGGTAAAAATAAGAAGAAGTTGTAAAGATTGATATACTGCAAAGAGACGAACCAGCTCGGGGCTGAAAGTCTCAAAAATAAAGAAAGAAATAAAACTTCTGCAAAAATCCCGAGAGAAACTTTTGAAAAGCTATCCCGGAAAACCTCTAAGAGAAATTGTTGAAGGAACTTTGGATAAATTTTGAAATAATCATCAGGCGGAATCCAGCGAGGCACTCGGGAAACACATAGGGTAAATCGCTTGTAGGGAGGTATTCCAGCAGAAACCCCGTGAAAAACTCATGTAGAAATCCTGGGAGGAACTCTAGTATAAATCTCAGGAGCAACTCTCGGAAACCCCGAAAGAACACCGACAAGATCTACGAATATGTAAAAAAAAACCTATGGGCGGAAAACTGGCACCTAGTCCAGCGCCAATTCCCGGCACCAGTGCCGAACTTCCAGCAAAATCAAATGGGAAATCACTTCGGCACCCATTTTTGTGCTGACCAAGAGCACTCGTCTGCGTATACAAATTGTTTTGAGCACTTGTGCGGCTTCAGAGTGAACGTGTAGCTCATTGACTGTGGATCCCGTTACGGAAATGTTGCGAGAGATTACCCACGGAAGTGCGTTTGGAAAATATGCGGCAAGTGATACTTTGCTTTGTTTTGCTGTGAGGTGCCGGGAATTGACACGGGTGCCCAAGTAGTTTGAAGCCCTATACCCAAGTAACATTTTAAGTTTTATTGTGCTCTATAAGTGATTTTCGCTCCAACTTTCAATTAAATCAATTCATTCATCAAAACCTCTTAAGAGCATCTCCCGGCTAAATAGACCGCTCTCGAAGAGTTTTTTCAAACCGTATTAGGAGTAAAAAAAACTTAAAAGCTCAAGATGCAGAGAAGCTTCTTCAATGGCACGTTAAGTTCAGGAGGAAACATCATTCGCAAGTAGAAAGCGATCATTTCAAAGTAATAATTTAGTATCTTGTACCGACTTTTCGAACCTTCTAAGCAGATAACTTTCTTCGAATGAGTGTAATCAGTTTCGTACCTTTTAATTCCGCCCTAATTGCTTATCCTTTGACAGATACGCAATTAGGGCGGAATTAAAAGGCACGAAACTGATTACACTCATTCGAATAATTTAGTAGTTATTATGTTGGTAGGCTTATGCGCGCATTCAATTTTACTGAGAATATTTGGGTTGCAGTTTGTTAATTTAGTAAAACTATTTCGAATTACAAGAAAACTCATCTGAGAGAGTTGCTATGGAAATGGCGACAAACTATCAGTTCATTGCTAATTTGAGCAAAATTAAGTATTTTATATTCACGTTATCTAATTCTTCAACGGTGGTTTCGTGGCCGTGCGGTTAACGGCGGCAGTCGTCTAGGCGTATCGTAAGCCTCGTAGTGTGGGTTCGATTCTCGCCCAGTCGCAGTCGGTGGAAACTTTTCGTCAAACGAAAAATTCATCACTGGGCCACTGGGTGTTCTTTCTGTGTTGTTGTTGTTCGTTGTCTAGTGTAAGTAATGTGTTCAGTCTGTGCAGAAGGTGTGAATTGTCTTTAAAAAAATATTGCCACGACCAAAATTAGCGAAAATAGAACGAAAGTAAGTTTACTTTTATGATGACCGCAATAAACCTAGCTTTCTGCTTTTCCTCCAACAGATGTCGTTACTAATCGAACGATCGCCATCTGTTGAGAGTTTGAACAGTTTAATTGTGGTAATAATTAATGCCAGAAGAATTACATATCGGCGAGTTTGGTTTACTCCTAAAATCTTGCTTTCAAGTAGGGTAGAAGCTTCAGTTTAGGCAAAGAATAAAAATAGAAAGAACGCCCTCTCTTGTCCTTTTCTATGTAAACGTCAAGCGACAAGATATGTGGCGCTCTCTAAGCGTTTCAAGGTGGAAGCTCTATGTAACAGTGTTCGTGATTTGTCATAAGAGAATGTGCTGTGCGTATGTTTTGGTATCCGCATACAATCAGTAACGCACACTACCGCATGAAGGTTGAACTTTCATCCGCAGATAGCGCTGCGGTAGTGACCCCCGAGCATCAGCGGAGTGGGCATTCTTGATATTCTTGTTCTTTGGTTTAGGCCAGCCCGGAGTTTTGGCCATAGTGCGGTATTCAGCCTGTTACGATCTAAATCGGCATAAATTTATTTTTTACTAGTAGATTCTAATATAATATGATGAAAACAGCTGCGAAAACCATACATTTTGATTAAAAACTGGAAAAAAAAAATTTTCCTTAAAAAATCAGCTCCCGTATATCTATTTTGGCCAGGGTGCTTCTAATTTGGCCACTCCCATAAGAAGTACACGTGATTGGCCAAAATAGAAACCAAAGCTGAGAATATGGCAAAAACTGCGGCAATGCTTCTATTTTGGCCAGTGCCACTTTTAATACAAAAATCAAGTATTAGCTTTAATTCTGTATTTTTCTAATAAAGTATAGATCGAAACCTTTCATTTAACACATTGGTAGTATTCATTGTATTATTGGTTATTTTCCTATACTATAAAATATTTCTCACGTTTAGTATAATACAGGCGTATCTACAATGATCGATTTATCTTCATCGATTTTCTCTTTGGATTTTTTCGGTAAATAAGATCAATGTTCAGATCAGCTCTTGATGTTTTCTGGTGTAGGTCGACTAGGACTAGCATCAAGAACAATACAAATAAATGAAAATGATTTGCTGGTCGAATTATTTACCAAAGAGAAAATCGATGAAGAGAAATCCATCATTGTACATACTCTCTAATTTAAAAGTACTCATTTTTAGTAAACATCCATGCCGCACAGAGAATGTGTTACATACACACATTTTTTTTTAATTGCTCGCACGCTCACATTTTTGCAAAATATTAATATTTTTCGGTATTTGAAGGTGATTTATAAACCCAGTGAGATTGCCATATCGCAGTGCTTCCCAAACTGTGCGCCGCGGCGCCCTGGTGCGCCGTGCACAATTCGCTGGCGCGCCGCAGGGTTTTGAGCCAAATGTAATTCAATTTCGGAACGTCTTTTTGTATTTGATGGATCTTCGAAGTGTTGCTGCACGGCATTTTTCCAAAAATTATACCAACCTTCGAATATTCTTGGAATTCTGGTATCCTTTTATAACATTTTGATTTTCATCAAATTTTTAAGTTCTCGGAGTTTTGAGATTTTTTTGGTTAAGATTAAAAAATAAATGATTGGATTTCCTGTACTCCAGTTCAGTTTTTGATTCTACCAACAGCTTGTAACTAAAAGTACAGTGACCCCACAATTTATGAATCGGCAAAAATGATCACAGTTTATGGATCACTCCATTTGATCAACATGGTGATTCATAAATAGTGTACAAAAATTAAGGTGATTCATCGGTGTGGGGTCACTGTAAATATTTCAAAAATCCTATTACAGTTTTTCCAGAATATTTTCCGTCAGTCTCCCGGTCTTTATGTTGTATTCTGCTTCACTATCACAGAATATTTCTGCAAATTTTCGGTTAGGTGCAATTAGATCACATCTCAAAATTGTTTTTATTTTGAGATCCTAATGGAAAATTACGAAAAAGTAAGTATCTTTTGATCGACATTCAGACATTTTTTTTTTAATTTTTTTTTTGCACCAAAGGCACTCCTTAGATAACTTGATAGCAATTGCCGGCGTATTTTCGGTCCTCGGGTTGCTTATAAAACAACTGTTTTAATTAAAGCCGGTGTTTCGAGCGTTTATTCACTCATCTTCAGGGCAGATGAGTGAATAAACGCTCGAAACGTCGGCTTTAATTAAAACAGTTGTTTTATAAGCAACCCAAGGACCGAAAATAAGTACGCCAGCAATCGCTATCAAATTATCAAAGACGGTCGTTATTTTATCAATATCTCCTTAGATAACCACCTTTTTCCATTGTTCACTCAATAGAGTTAATAAACTATAGAGGACGAATGTCGCTGCTGTTCCCTTTATTCTCGCTCGCAAACATGTCGGGTATCTATCTGTCAAACTGCATACTTTTTCGCTTTGACACTTATAGCCCGGCCTATCTCCGCCAGCAAGAGATGTTTCGGCAGCGACGCCAGCCATTCTTCCTCTATAGCTTATTACCTCTATTGTTCACTCAGCCAAATAACCTTAAGATTTCCATAAGGCCCAACTTACACGCAGAAAAATAAATAGTAAACACAATTAAATTCTAGTTCAAATCAACCGATTTTTCAGTTTACTATATAGCGACAAATTGATTTCTAGTTTAAACTGAACTGTTGGATTGTTTGATAATACAAATACATATTTTCATTTGGCGAAATTTTTGACAGTTTGTTAGAACAAACTAAGATTTGGTAGTTTCAACATAAAATAACAGATTGTTTTAAACAACTGCACTTTTGTGACTAACGAAGCCGGAATGTGATTGTGTTGGTGACGGCAGCTCCTGCAGCAGCTCGGAAATCTATTTTTAGACATTCGGCAAGCGGATGGAAAGGAGAACGGTTAAAAAAAGACAAAAAGGCGAAACCGACCAACTTTTTATGGATGCTGTCTTGAGTACCTGCGCGTTATCCATCACGGCCAAAACTGCACTTGGAAGTTGGGGTGATGGATGTGCTACACTTTCCTCGTGGTGGCGATGTTGGGGTAAGAATTTTGGAGATGTGTGAGTGCTTCCGGGCCATGTTTGTGGTCTCCTTTTTGTAGAAACAAATGAAGTTTTTAACGTTATATGGAATGATGGGAGTTCGTTGTTTTGATCGATAAACTCCAAATTAAAGCAAAGAAATATAACTTTGGAATAAGTAAATGCTCAGTTTGAAAATCAACCATGTGTTTTATTGTTTTAAACCAGTCTCATTTTTTCTGCGTGTATGAAACGGCCTTTAAATAATACATAATGATTCGAATGAATTTCATAAGGTCACTCTATGACGTAAAATCGTCTCACAGCTTGGCTTTTATTCATGTTTAGCAACATGGAATTCTCAAGAGTCGTTAGCCGTGTGAATAAAACACAGGCTCGATGCCGACGTTCATGGATCGAATCCAGTCTGCATCATTTTAAGATTTTTTGGTTCTTTTCATGAGTCTATCTTATGAAATTTGTCATAGCAAGCACGATCAATTTTCATAAGGTATTTCGATGAATTTCGCTAGTTTTTTTCGCTGAGTGTTGGACGAAACAGTCATCGAAAACTTATGTGAATGATATCCCTTCAAGCTTTTCTCAAGAGAAGACATAATGATACTACACATGGCAATGAATGATCCATCATCAGCCTAGTCCTGAACATTATATTTGTTTACTCGAGTTTGCTGAAATTTATCACACTACAGTCTTAATAAACCATGTTTAAACATTTTGTAATATTCCAACAGAAATCTAAGATTTTCATAAAATTCTGTGAAATCATTTAAATGTACCCGGAACTATTAAAGTATTGCAACAGTTTTTTGTTGAATTATTATTAGGCATCAGCAGCTCGCTGTATCTGCAGAAAATTTTGATATCCCTTCCGTGACGAACCAGCACAATTGTGCTGTTCAGCAACAACAGATTTAGATATTTTTTTCATCTGTTTAATTATTGTTTTATGTAATGTATATTGTTTGAATAATTGACCCATCACTTGTACTTGTTTTTGTGCAAGCAAACTTTTGTTTATGTTGCATGTGAGATTTGCCACAACAATGTAAACAAAAAGTGAACAAAATCCATAAAACATGAAAAAGTTTTATCTGTCGCATTTTTTTTATTTCTGATTTTTCTAGGTTGGCAAAGCTAGAAATCGAAAGATAAAGAGTAGTTCTTTCAAATGGGGAAGAAAAAGTGATGTTTTGTTAGAAATTCTAAGGTTTCTGGAGAGCCAAACTTTAGCATTTTCTATGGAAATTTCACTTTTTTGTGCTCCGTCCCGAAAGGGATATATGTATTGGTTTACCTTGTTCGTTAAATAAATGTAACATTTGAAACCTAACAAATATTTATGAAATTTTAAAGTAATTTTTATTGAAAAAACATTTTGACCCAAGAAATTCCGTTTTAATTGGATTTTTGTGGAAATATGGTACTGAAAGTTCTTCACAATTTTGCATTTAAATGTTTGAACTGAAAGTTGTTCGAAAATAATGAAAACTCTCTTTCAAAAGATGTAGGTGCGCCGCGATTTTTTTGAAAATTTCAAAAGGCGC
Organism: Aedes albopictus; assembly: GCF_035046485.1. NCBI lineage: Eukaryota > Metazoa > Arthropoda > Insecta > Diptera > Culicidae > Aedes > Aedes albopictus. The sequence continues at coordinate 273,927,875 of NC_085136.1, forward strand.
CGCGATAGCAAAAAGTTTAGGAGCCTCTGCCATATCGAAATTATTGCAAAATACATACTCATGTGAGTGCACGAGCTGATTTGAAATATGTGCATCTGCAACACATTTTGTTTACTAAAAATGTGCAGGCCGCACACATTTTATGAGCGTAGCCGTTTCAGCGTGTGGATACGCCCCATGATACTAAGCGTGAGATTTCATCAATGGTTTTCATAAAAGTAGACAAAAAACTGTGAGTTTTGGTTATTGCTGTAATAAAACCGGGACCCGTAGCGTAGTGGCTACACGTTTGCTTCATAAACAGATGGTCATAGGTTCGATCCCAGCCCCGACACTTTCGTCAGTTGCTCTTTCCCCCTGAGAGCAGCTGACACTGACCCTCTTCTGCACCCATGTCTCAAACAGACCCGGATACTTGGACATCGGCGAACGGCAACTCATTTTGGGCCCAATCGGACTGGAAAAAGGAACAATCAACAGCCACACATCAACACGCTCGTGCTCATCATTCTACCATGGACAGAGTAGAAAATTGACAGCAGCGCAAAGGCAACAAGTTCGACGTAGAATTAGAAAAGAATACATTTAGGCGCTATACAAAAGTGGAAGTGCAGCTGCCAATTTGGAATCGCTCACGCAGTGCCCTAGTGGACAAAAGAACTATAAATTAGGTTAAGTGGTTGAAGAATAAGAAAAAAATCAAACAAAACCAATCAGCAATAGAAGTGTTACTTGGGCTGTGTACTGGGGTCTAGAGAATATCGTAAAAACATAGCTCTATACGATGAAACACGTGTTCGCAATTGCGCTACACCTGATACAACCCCCAAGTTGACAGTCACCTGAACAAATTACTTTTCACAAAATGTTTCGTATAATTACATTTTATTTACCGTAACTAGACATATTCAAACAAATACCTGCCTTCTTTCATTGAACTTATTCATCCGACCGAAACCAGCGCCAATTGAAGTTCTCATCCCCTCGGATCCGGATGCTGCGATGAACCATCCAACGCCGAAGCAAACTCACTCCGAGAATATTGTTATCTTTTACCATCTTTTGTTTACTCAGTCGCCGTTCCGCTGCTGTGCTGCGCGCAGTCGGCCGGCTCCGAAAGGTATTAATTTACACACAATTAATAGCAAAAGCATATTTTGGCTGCCTTTCACCGCGAAACTGACTGCATTGCCGAGTGGGATTTACCCTCGCACCACATAAAACGCATGATTGCGGTAGCTAATCTCCTTTCATCATCATCATCATCATCACCCTTCGCACATCCGACGACGACGGATCAAGGATCGCCACGCAGGGTTGAGATTTTAATCATCCCTTTTGAGAAACATATCACTAACTGGTTGGTTCCCGAGGTTGGAAATAAGTACCACAGAAAACAATCTCCCCGCATAAATGATAACCATAAGAAGTGCTTAACCACCCATTTGGGATACAATTCGAACAGTATGCAGTATTGTTGAACCGTCTACATTACGGTCCGTGTATGGTGTACTGGTTTATTAGGGTCAGTCATTGCTATTCAAGAGATTGCCCAAGTAACCACGCTGTTGAAGCGGGACGTATAATAAAAATAGACTGAGGTTGCATGTTTTGTTGCAATTGTGTACATATTATGAGTTTTGGGTTTGGGATTTACTTCTATTCGGGGTTCCGGTCTCTGTCATTTGTGGTTTCCCAATATCAGCCACTTTCACCCTCTATGAGCCAAACGGATATATTCATTCTGTGCTACAATTTAATCAATCACCACTCATCACACACCAATTGAATGCGGAGGATGTTATAGCTGTTGTGATGTTCTCAGAAGATACTTAAGCCTCGTGATGAAAACGGGTGGAACGGACAACCCCTACAATACAATCTTATCGCCTCCTGTAATGGCTTTATAAAAGTTAAGCACGTGTTTTGGTATCATCAAGCTGGGTAAATTATACTGATTATCGGACGATGGGACCCGAGAAGGACGGATATGATTGCTACCAGGAAGTAACAAGTTTCTGTATCCTTCTCCGATGGGAAATGTAAATAATATGCGTGAATCCGGGCGGCCGTCGGCGTTGGGCGACTACGATTATGATGACAAGATAATTCGATTGAAATCATTGTAATTTAATATTAGATTTCCGTGGTTCTCCTGTTTTTGTTCTTGTTCATTTCGTCCTTAGTTTTGTATTGCATTTTTACATTCCTGATGGAGGCATCAATCTGTAATAGATAAACGAACTCTGTTGTTCAATTACTACGTCTCACAGTGGTCCTGTTATGAGAAAACCTGAATCAAGAGATCAAAATAACACTTTTGGCATCAAAATTGACATTACATGTGATGACAGTGGAGCGGACCTGGTGTGAAGGTTAGAACACTTGACTATCACGCCGAGGACCTGGGATCGAATCCCACTCCCGACAAACTCTCAAATTGTGAGTTCTTCCTTCGGAAGGGAAGTAAAGCGTGGGTCCCGAGATGAACTAGCCTAAGGCTAAAAATCTCGTTAATACAGATAAAAAAAATTACGTGTGATTAGAACGAGAAATTCGTTACGACTTCAAAGTGTCTTACAAATCGCTCCCCGGGGAGATATTCCGTTCAAATGCTCGTTTATGCATGTAGAATTGTTTAAGGCAAATTGAAACTGCCAAAACAATACCGTCATGATGATATGTGTATAGCCAAATTGTATGAAAAACATCCAGTTTGTTTGAAGAAATCGATAAATTATGAAAATGTCATTGATTTCTTTTTTTTGTTTTTATTAACGTGTCTTTTAACACTGAGTTAATTCTACACTTTTGACATAAAAATAAAATTCGATTCTTAGAGATGAGCCAGCCTCAGACTGAAAATCTCTTTAATAAATACATCTATCTATCTATTAAAATTAAATTAAGAGCCAAATGTTTCAATACATTCATTAAGGTTAAAACTAGCAGATTTCTATGATTTGGCAATTATTGCCAGGTATTTTCTAATATGGAACACTGTGCGGCTTATGATTTCCATTCCTGGCCGTTCACTTCCTCCTATTTTTCCTGAATATTTTTTTTAAGAAATCCCGATAGGAATTTATGAAGAAATTACTAGAAGACTTCCTTGAGAAATCCCTGGTGGAATTCCTGTAGCAATTCTTGGAGGAATTCCTGCAGGAATGCCTGGAGGAATTCCAGGTGGTATTCCAGGAGAAATGCCTGGTCCTGGATGAATTATTGGAGAAACTTCTGAAAATATACCTGCAGGAATCCCTTAAGAAATTCCTTACAAAATTCCTAGAGCAATCCCTACAAGAACTCCTGGAGGAATCTTTAGAAGAGTTCTGGGAAGAATCCCTGGAGAAATTTCTGAAGAAATCTCTTGAGGAATCCGTGGAGGAATTCCTTAAGGAATTTTTGAACGAATCCCTGGAGAATTCCGAAAAGAATCCCTAAAGGATTTTTTGGAGAAATTTCTGATGAATGACCTGAAAAAATCCATGAAGCAATTTCTGGAGGAATCTCTGGAGAAAACCCTGGAGGAACTTCTGAAGAAATTCTTGGCGGAACTCCTGGAGGAATTTCTGGAGCAACCCCTAAAGGAATTATTGGAGGAATTTCTGAAGGAATACCCGAAATAATTCCTGGAGGAATGCCTGGAGAAACACCAGGATGAATTCCTAGGAGAATTCCTGGAGGAATTTCTGTTCTTCTTATTCTTCTTCTTCTTCTTCTTCTTTATGGTTCTACGTCCCCATTTGGACTTGGCCTGCCTTGCTTCAGCTTAGTGTTCTTTGAGCATTTCCACAGTTACAAAATGAAGGGCTTTCTTTGCCTGCTATTCATGAATTTGTATATTGTGAGCAGGGATGGGAACACTCACTTGCAAAGAGTTACACTCACTTGCTATTTTCTCATCTCAGAAACGTGCAATCAAGAAACGATGTATGGACGACTTTTGCCTTGCGGTTTTGTCTAAAATTTTGTCGAATAGAGTAGGGGTCGCACACGCATACCAAAGTCGCGACAGAGCTGTGAAAGCGACTCTCCACGAGGTGAGTGTAATTTACATTCATCTCGTGGAGAGTTGCCTTCGCAGCTCACTCACGACTTTGGTATGCGTGTGCGACCCCTACTTTATTCGGCAAACTTTTAGACAAAACCACAAGGCAAAAGTCGTTCATACATCGTTTCTTGATCACACGCTTCTAAGCTGAGAAAACAGCAAGTGAGTGTAACTCTTTGCAAGTGAGTGTTCCCATCCTTGATTGTGAGGCAATCACAATGATACACTATGCCCAGGGAGTCGAGAAAATTTTCCCGACTGGAACGGGAATTGACCCCGCCGTCTCCGGATTGGCGATCCATAGCCTTAACCACTAGGCTAACTGGAGACTTTTCTGTAGGAATCCTTAAAGCAATCCCTGTGGGAATCCCTGGAGGAAATCCTAGATAATCTTTGGAGGAAATCCCTGGATAAATTCCTGGAGAGATCTCTAAATGAATTCATGGAGGAATCTCTGAAGAAATTCCTAGAGGAATCTTTAGAAGATTTCCTGGAGGAATCCCTACAGGAGTTTTGAGAGAAATTCCTGGAGGAATCCCTACAGGAGTTCTGAGAGAAATCCCTTGAGAAATTCTGGAAAGAATCCCTGGAAGAACTCCTGGAGGAACCCTGGATGAATCCCAGGAAGAATTCCTGGAGAAATTCCAGAAGGAAATCCTGAGGGAATCCTAAAGGGAGTTTTTGAATAAATTTCAGGAAGTACTAAAGAAATCGCAGAAAGATATCTTAGAGAAATCCTGAAGAAATCCTAGGAAGAGTTTGTAAAGGAACTTCCGGAGGAATCCCTGCAGCAGTTCCTGAAGAAACCCCTGGAGGCATTCCAGAAACAATCCTAATAGTTATTCCTAAAGAAAGCTCTAAACCATAGGTTCCCAAACTTTCAGGTCGCGCGACCCCCTTTTGCCAGCTGACGTAGTTTTCGCGACCCCCCATAGAAATTCCCTCATTTGTTGTCTGTTACAGTAAAATATTTTACTGTCCCTCGCGACCCCTTGGATGAACGCTGGCGACCCCCCTGGGGGGTCGCGACCCACAGTTTGGGAAACCATGCTATAAACCAAGAATAGTTCCTGAAGGAATGCATGGAGGATTTTTCAAAATGAAACCTGGAGCTGTTTCTGGAAGCATCACAGGAGCAATTCCCGAGTAAATGCCAAGGAATTCTTGGGGAAAAACCTGGAGAAATTCCTGAAAAAAACCCATGGAAAAATTCTTAGGAAATCCCAGGAAAGCTTTCTTAACGAAAACTTTCTGTAGGAATCCCTGGAAAAATCTTAAGGAATACGTATATGCAGTAATTTCTGGAAGAATCCAGGAATCCCTAGATGGACTCTTGAAAAAATGTACAAAGTGTTTAAGGACAAACTTCTTGAAATCCCGCTTCAACAGTGCATCAAAACTTCAAACGCACAAATCTCAAGAAGCAAGTTTCAAACAATAGTGCATTTCATTATTCTGTTTTTGGTCACTTGTAATAAGCTTATAATAAGAAGCTCAGATGCGCTGGTTTTGTTTACGTTTTGTGCCAAAGTCGGCCATTGTGGCGGCCATTTTAGGATCCTTACAAGTCTGTCCTTAAGGAATTTCTGTATCCATTTTTGAATAGTATCTGGTAAAATTTTCTGAAAGGATTCCTGGAAGAATTTCGTGCAGAAATATTTCGAATAATTCCAGATGGAATGATTGGAGCAATCTCTAGCAGAATTTTCAAGGAATATATGGAGAAATGCCTAAAGAAATCCTGCAGAAATGGATCTCTGGGGAAATTGCTTTGGGAATTCTTGGGGAAATTCCTGAAGAAATCCTCTAAAAAATTTTGGAATAATCAATGGAGGAAGCTCTTAAAATATCCCAGGAAAAATTCCCGGAGGAATGTCTGGTGAAATACAGAGATAATTCTTGAAAAAATCTCTGCAGCAATCCATGCTGGAATCCCTGAAAGCATCTATGGTAAAATTCCTGGAGGAATTTGTCAATGCATTCTTGCAGAAGTATCTATAAAAATTTCTGAAGAAATCGTAGCAGGAATTGCTGAAGCATTTGTGTATTGTATAGTAGGTAGTAGTGATAATTCGTGCATTTTGAGCTACGATAAGATTATAGTGGTGCTCTTGGAGAAAAAGTTGGCGAATTTTCTTGTGGTTTTCGATTTTTCTGGAAATCTGATAATCTTATGTTGGCTCGCATTAAAAGAAATATTGATACGGACAGGGGAGGGAGGGAAGTGGGCACGGCTACTCCCCTGCCCCCATGCTACAGTATGCGGCAGGAAAAAATGCGAAAGTGTTTTTCAATTTCAAACCTCATTTTCGTCCATTTGACGTTAACCAATCTATGTTTCAACGTTCCATGATCTCTAATAGGCTAGTTTTCTGAAAAGTTAATTAAAAATTTTCCCATTTTGGTCCCTAACCTTTTCAGGGCGGTGCCTGAATCTGAAGACAATCAATATTTTCAAACCGCAGAAAAGCACACAGGTCGCTGAATTTCGTATCTGATAAAACAAAATTTTTAATTTTCTCTACAATATCATCAAATATATGTACTTATTTCATCTAGTATGTGAAACTACATGTCTCTAGATCAGTGTGGTCTGGTTGTTCTTCGCATTTAAGCTAATATAGTTCCTGTTATAGTTAATTTGTTTAATGACCATTGGGCGCGCAGTTTATTGATACCCGCTTATTAGGCTTACATTAGCACATGTTAAACTTCAAATATGTTCATTTTTATTTTGGACAGTTAGAATATAGACATTAACTGATACACTGTTATGAAAAAATAGTCATATATATCCAATATTTAGCGTGTAATAGTGCCTTGAACTTTTCGCATTTTTTCCTGCCGCACCCTGTATTTTCTTACACTACCAGTCATAAGTATAGACTCACAAAAAGTATTGCAACAATATTGCATTAAATTGACTTACCTCGGTATCTCCAAAACCTGAGAACTTATAAAGATGCTGACTTCAGCAAAGGCGGTATTTTTTAGGTGTTCTGATTTTAAAAATATCAAAGTGAGTCAGAGTGATGCAATATTGTTGCAATACTTTTTGTGAGTCTATACTTATGATGGGTAGCTGTTCTTCTTCTATGTGGCTCTACGTTCCTACTGGGACTTGGCCTGCCTCGCTTCAACTTAGTGTTCTTTGAGCACTTCCACAGTCATTAATTGAAGGGCTTTCTTTGCCAGCCATTGCATGAATTTGTATATTGTGAGTGAGGCAAGTACAATGATACACTATGCCCAGGGAGTCGAGAAAATGTTCCCGACCGGAACGGGAATCGAACCCGCCGTCTCCGGATGGGCGATCCATAGCATTAACCACTAGGCTAACTGGAGACCATATGAAAACAAAAAGAACGGAATCAATCGGTGCCGTAATCGCTTGTTTTCGAATAGTATGAATATGGGAGCGTGAGATTATTGATGGCACAATACACAATAACATACGAAACATTCTCTTTTAGCCATTTTGGCAACCCCCTGACCCCAGCACAATCCGGAATATCCCCGAAATAGTTCCGGATATTGCATGGCCACTTGAGTATAATAAACTAGCACCATCGTTTGAGGGCGACTTCAAAAATTCGAATGAAAAAGATGAAAATTGACGAAATGCCAGCATTTTTAAAAAGGGTTGTCGGGGGTCGGGTTCGTGAAGGTTAATACAATGCTTTCTAATGCTCTATTTCCAAAGAAGTCAGACATATTTCCATTATCAAAATCTTGGTATATCCATTAATTAATTAAATCTGGTATTCATTGATTTCTAAAAACCACACCATAGAATGTCCTTTCTCCAAGAACTTATTGCTTGACTAATTTAGTTCCACGGAAACATGATATCCCCGAGCTCCACGGAAACGTAATCAAAATTTGTATTTCCTTTGCGCTTGCTCCCTGTTTCTGTCCCATCACCACAACACAACCCGTATCATGGTGCCTCACTATGGAAACATTCAGCTTTTATTCTGCCTTTTATTTGTTCGCAGCGAAATGAAAATGGAGGAAGCCATAGTTGCGCGCACTCGTGACGCCCACTCTTCTGCTTGCACACTTCTGCTTCACCCACTTCCTCCAGAGACCGACGAGGACGGTTCCGCAGTTGCCACAAACCGTGAATGTTGTTTTTGTTTCCGGCCGCATTCACATTCTCTGTTGTCGTTCTGTCTATTTCGTCGAGCAGCAATAAAATGGGATTTATGTTGTTGGCTACTTCCTTCATCTGGTTTTTAATCTTCTTGGCGTAACATCTCAACTGGCAGAAAACATACTCTTCAAAATAGTGTTCTATCAGTTTTCCAGAGTTATAAACTAAGAGCTGGTCATAAGAAGGCCATTTTTACATTCCCATGTATGTTAGGGTGGGTTCTCGTTGTATGAAAAAAAAAGAATTTGACCACATCCAAGCAGATCAAGGTTGTTTTTGGTTCCATTTCGAGTTCTGAACGACTGTGAAAAAATTGAGCGTTCTCAGTTATGCCTACATTTTTACCACAGTGTGCTTTAACTATCACGATTAATTTTTTTATGAGATTTTATATGAAAAAAAAACGTATTTTTTGCATTTTTCTTATGAAAGAATATTTTTTTGTCTAAACCATGTAACCAATGATGTGCTAAAGTTAGCCCTAGAATATGATCTGTCTTTTACTTCATTTTCCCCAGCAGTGATTGTTCCTTTTCTCGCTACCGGATGTTTCACTGTAAGCAAACATCACACAGGAATGTTCCAGTTCTACTCGAAGGCGCATTATCAAAAGCTCATATTCTTCTTGCTCCATGAAGTTAGTCACCGAAGAAAAGAGCCACATTGTTGTTCTTCCATTATTGCTCTGTTCTGTTTCGTTTCATACTGTTTGTTCAACAAACAGTGCAGTGAAAGGATATAAACTCTTTTCGAAGAATAAGAAAAATGACCTTTTTGTAATTGCTTAAGGACAAACTAGTTAGAATCCCAAAATGGCCACCACAATGGCTGACTTTGGCACGTACTCACAATTTTGAGGGCACAAATCTCTTCGTAAATAAAACCAGCGCACCTGGGCTAGTGAGCAAGAACAGAAAAATAAAATGCTTTGTTGTTTGAAGCTTGCTTCTTGAAATTTGTGCGTTTGAAATTTTGATGCACTTGTTGAAGTGGGATTCCAAGACGTTTGTCCTTAAAAATGAATAAGAAATATTTTTAGATTTTAAAAATAAAACTTATTGGAATGGAATTATAAACACCGAAAACCTAAAGAAAATTCAGGGTTCGAAATTCTTCCTCATTCTGGCAAAAAGCGCATTTTCCGCTAGCAAAATATCTCATGTGCAAATTAAAATTGTTCCATAAGAATGATAAGCAGTGATGGAAAACAGTGAGGAATGCAGCTGAGCAGACACAAACGCAAAGCTATCCTACTCGTGAACAACAGAAGCCAGAATATATTCGCACTTCCTTCACTCGCGAGCTAACGAAGCTGGTCGCACTCGTGATGGATTCGCGAAGCAGCTCTGAACATTTTTCAATTTTGTGAAAGAACGAATTTACACGGCCGACAAATTTACTTTTCAGAAACAATAAAGCACAAAACACTACTACCTGATGGATAATTACTTGTTTTGCTATTAAAACCGCACTAAAATGCAATTCCCGCATCTCCACTTGTTCTTCGCGAATAAAAATTCATGAGTGTTTTTGTTTTTGTTTTGCTTCACACTCGTGAAGCAAGCGGGTGCGAATAAACTCACACACGGCCAGTGTACGCAGAATATGCCACCGCAAGCGAAAAATAGGCAACAAAGGAGGTACGGCAACAACGCTTTGTTTTTTCGTTAGCAGATAATGACAAAATCGCTTCCGAATTTGTTCACAACAAAAACGGTGGGAATATTTGTCTCGTTCTATTCACATCGTGATTTTCGCATTGTTTTACAACTGAAACTCGACTCTGAGGTTTGCAAGAGTTTTAATTCGTCCAAATGCTTATGAATTCGATGATGTGGGTCGAAAATTTCAGCAGAAAAGCCGGAATATCGGCACACGCATGGCAAGCGATGTTTGTTTTATTGCTCTCATCGCCTGACATGAGTTTGTTGTGGAGCGCCTTTGTTACCAACATGCACCGCTTAGGACAAAGCGTTTGTTTTTCGGCGTGATCCGTTTTTCATACCCTGCACACGGCTTACTCTCGGCACCATGAGTAAACCGTTTGTTGGTTTTACACTCGCAAGTTGATTCACGATGAGTGTTTCCATCTCTGATGATCAGGTTATTATTATTATTTTTTGATAGACATTGTTCAATGGATTCAAATTCTATTTCTACTAAAACTTTCCATATTAATTCTTAAATCAAAAGGTTTTCAAGGTTTTCCCTGATATAAACAGCAGAATTTGTAATATGTTTAGTGATTTTCCAACATTTTCCACAAATACTTTATCGAAGATAAAATCAAGTTATTCTACAAATTTCAAAGTTTTTTTTTTTATCAATGAACCAAATACTTTCTATCAGAAGTCTTATAAAATCTGTTTCGGCCGGGCATACAAGATTCAATTATGTAATCCGAAATTAGAATCTGAATTCCTGAAACTTTTCAAAAAAAAATCTAAATTGTTTCAGGAATATTCCTCAAGGAAATACACTTGGCGATATTCCCTCAATGAGTTCATCTTTTTCGCCATGGAATGTGGGATATCTTATGCAAAAAATCTTCAGGAAAAAGTTGTTCAGGAAATTTGTGTATGAATTTTACAAAGCATATTGCGAAAACCGTTTCGTATTTTCTCCACCAATTTTATGAAAAGTTTGGCCAGGAGATTCTTCAGGAAATTATTCAAGGAATATGGCTAGAAAAGATATTCCAAATCCTATCAAAAATCTTTCCAGAAACAGCTACACGAAACAACACATATGTTTAGTACCCAGAGCTTATTCACATATTATGTAGTTGCAAGATGTGTTGCACATTTGCCCAAAAATTTAACCGAAATGTTTTCCTTAAGGCGAAAGTGGAAGCATTTCCTCACTTTTTGGTTTTTGATTTTTTTATTATATTACGAAGCAATATTTTCAAAATCGGTTTCCGTACACAGTTAGAGGAAGGATCAAGGTATCTACTGATTTTTTTTTTCAGGCGGACAATGTTTTTAAGAGCATCGCCACGGGAGTCCTCATCGCTATCCCTATTATACCACTCCTTTTCGGGTGCTATTTTAGGATAGCACCCCACCTTCCCACCAGTGGTTTCTATTTTGGGTTTAGGGACTTCAAAAACATATTGATTTTATCGGACGTAGTACAAACTGAAAAAAATTAAAAATGCCCAAACTTTTGATTAATCCTTCATAAAATCACAAAGGCATAAAGGGTCACAGACAAGCACACGTAACACTTCTAACATTTCGTCACAGACAAGCAGACGTCTCCGGTCTCCCTCTAGTCACCTCTTATTTTTTTAAAGAATATTTAAACCAAATATTCTGTAGTTTGCAAATGGCTCGCAGACGGCGCTCACATAATTTTTGCTCCTGTTTCAAGTTCGCTCACTACCGGCACCTACTGAGCGTTTTGTGAAATAGCGTGTTTGGCATTGGGGATTATGTTTACATGACGATGATTTTAATAGCGAAAAAGATCGAAGTAGCCTTCGCCGCGAACGGACGCGTTTTTGCTTTGCTTGAGGCGCAAAACGATATAGTCTGGAGAAGTCCGGAAATAAATGTGTAAATGTAACGTGACGTGAATTTTTATGTACTACAGTGCGAATATTCCACGCCCGCGATTAACTGGTCGAGAAGCAAGCCGACCTTGAGGTGTTGTTTCAGGAAGGCTCCCCTCTTGAGCTAGTCGGCAGTTACAAACTTTTGAGTCATGGTATTATCGACACATTCATTAAAATTGTTAGGCCTGTCTCGTACAACAAAGGCTATCATTTTAATTTAAAAAAACTCATATCAATCGACCCTGCTCGACAAATTGAACAAATGTCCACATACACATGTAAATGTGTACAAAAATACCTAATGATGATTCGGGTTTCCAGATCAAGCAGGATCCCGAGAAGAAATTTAGAATACTTTAGCTGAATTCTTGAAAGACATTTCTGAATATAAAGCATTGTCCACTTAGAATCCGGACGCATAGCATATTTTCTAGGGACGCTCTCAATGATCACAATATTCATTCTTTTACAGCAGTCTTATCCTACACTAGTCATCTTTTAACGGTGAAAATTTCATCGATTTTCTTGCAACGAGTGAATAGTTATTTATGCAACAAGTTGCAAAATGATGATTTTTTCAGCACGAGTTGTACGTTTATCCAACGAGGCTTGCCGAGTTGGATAAATACGACGAGTGCTGAAAAAATCGAGTTTTGCAACGCGTTGCATACAAAGTTTTTTGTAATTACAAAAATACCCGTACAGTATAGTCTCTCTAGCCACACAAACGTGTATCAGCAGCAACCACGTGCGAGCCTCCATGCGCGACAGGACGTAGTGCATAGTATTTTCTTCGATCAGGTAGGCTATGGTAGGCCACCTGTCACAAGTTTTCAAGCTCCCGTCGTCGTCATGCAGCATCATAAGCAAAGGCAAAAGTAGGTTCAGTTTCTGCTTCTACGCCTGATTGGCAGTTCAAATCAGAATCTGAATCGTCCTGATTCGGATTCGAACTGCTCAGCGCATGTAGAAGCAGCAACTGTATCTACGGAAGTAGCGTTACTTAACAAAAAGTGTGTGCTGGCAAAAGTGCCGAAAAGTACTACTTTTCAGCACTCTAAAGAGTGCCGAAATGTAGTACTTTTCGGCACCTGCTTAAGTGAAGAAAAGTAGGCCGTTTTATCAATGTTTTCGCGAGTGAAAAGTAGGGGAATTCGCAACGCAATTACAAAAAAGTTATTTTAGTTTGAAGACAAGAGAAGGAAAAAAATCTTGCACAAACACGTTGAAAATTAAGCGTGGTCAGGTACAACAGTCGCAAAAATTGTTAATATCTCCAAAACCATTATGTGTTTTGTGCACAGATGTTGTTAATCATGGCATAAAGAAGTGTCCCCAGAAGATTAAAGCTTGGGTTCATTGATTAATCTGCTTGGAATTCGAAGATTTGACAAGAAGTACGAACTCTGGGCATCGTTTTTTAAAAACAATATGATGAGAACAAATTTATACAAAGATGATAGCCTCAATAACCGCGTGCTGCTTTTCAAAAACGCACACAAGGGATCCATAGAGGTTATACCTATTTCGATGATTTGTCACGGCGGCCGGAGCCGTTCAGCGGTTTCGTCATGAATGGGTAGTATTTATCAACGAAAAAAACACTCAAATTTCGCGTTCACTCTATTCAAAAAATTGCCTCTCATTTCGCAATAAGAGAAACTTTTTGATTTTTTTTTTTCGGAATCCTAATCAGATTAATCAAGGCACTCAGGAAATTGCATAGACGACCTTATTGCTGGACTAACATGCCGAAGGGGTTGATTCTAAAATTTACCACCGTTGTGCAGATTTTTAAAGAAGTTAACACGGAAAAAGTGAAAAAATGTACTTGAATTAAAAATAAATAATTTCAATGTTATTTTTCCATGAGACTACAATAAATAATCTTTGTTTTGAGGGCTTCACCTTTTATGTTTGTTATTCCATCCCTGAGATATACGTGATTTTGTCCGTCCGGATTCTAAGTGGACAATGCCTTACCGTGGGTACAAAGTCATGAATCACTTAGTGGTACTTTATACCTCCACTTTGAAAGCACCGTTGGCTATGTTTTGATTCGGGCTTCTGACCGAACCATTTGAAGTATAGTCATTTTCGCGTAAACTGGAATATTTCACTGTTTACAGAATGCTCTATTATGGATCAGCTCCACAGAGTCCCACATATTATGGATCATTTTTTGCCATATAATGGATCAGTGCGACATTACTCAAAATTCCAATTCTAATATTATATTTGCGTGAGGCTGAATAGTCAGTGTATTGATTATTTTATTGATGGAGTACGCGATATTTCAACAGAACCAACCGTCACCCTCCTCCACTCGTAACATTTTGGTAGGAATTCAAAATGTTAAGGGGGGGGGGGACAAAAAAAATATTTAAGAAATTAATTAGAGTCGACCAGAAAATTTCTTAACAAATCCGATGAGATTGGTGATTTTGCCTAATTGTCTATGTATGTTTCCATCAAATACATTTATTATTTATCATCAGCCTTGTTTCGGCCTAAAGAGAAAGCATTAACAAAGTCTCGAATCCATATACTTTGCAAGAGGTACACAGCTACACGATCATAAGCATATAACAGAATCATAACAAAATTAGAAAGAAATAACAATAGTTGATAAGGGCCCATATAGCCGAGGCGGTAAACGCACGGGTATTCAGCATGACTTTTCGTAAAGAAAATTTCCTTGACTTCCTTGGGCATAGAGTATCTTCGTGCCTGCCACACGATATACACAGCTGAGAAGCAGGCTTTGTCCCAGTGAGGACGTTACGCCAAGAAGAAGAAGAACAATAGTTGATATAATTCTGTTATAATGATTTTTCCATTTGAATATCCTTAACAAAATTATATTAACATTTGTTATAATTTAAGTAACTAAATTATAACTAATCTTGGTTCATTCATTACCAGATGTATTACAATAATTATTATATTAGGGGTATTCACTAAACAGGTTAAATTGCTGCGTAAGCCATGATTTTCTGCTTATTCGAAATGTTTCATGAATCCCCCCATTTTGCATTAAGAGGATTCACTTAACAGTTTAACTTGCTGCGTAAGCCATGATTTGCTGCCATTTGAAATTTTTCATGAAATTGCGAATGAAAAAATCAAAGATTGCCTTGGTGATCGTGACGTTTAATCAGAATAATATTAAATAAGCAGCTAACGCTGTTAGGTGAATCCCCTATTATAATATAATGACCTCTAACATAATGTCATCACACGTTGATTGCAATTATTGTTATAATTTATCATTCAAAAAAAACACAAAAAATCTTCAAAACTTTGAAATTATTTTGTTACAAAAGATAGATGGGTAGAATGATGAGCACGAGAATGTTGATGTGAGGCTGTTGGTTGTTCCATATTCCAGTCCGATTGGAGGTCCATTATGAGTCTGATTAGGGGTCCATTATGGGTTGCCGCTCGCCGATGTCCAAGTATCCGGGTCCATTTGAGCCATGGGCTCAGAAGAGGGTCAATGTCAGCTGCTCTCAGGGGGCAAGGACAACTGATGAAAGTGCCGGGGCTGGGATCGAACCCATAACCATCTGCTTATGAAGCAAACGTGTAGCCACTACGCCACGGGCCCCGGCATTTTTTTGTGTTGATTGATAATTTTTGTTTTAGTTGCTCGAGTGACCAAAGCCAAGACCAAGAGGTTTGTAACAAAACTTGTAACAAATTTGTTCTGAAATATATAACAGGATTTGTTATAATTTTGTTATGATTTCGCAAGTTGTAGTTATAATCTTGTTATGATTATATCTCAACTTGTTATATTTTTTGTTTTAATTAGAACGAGTTTTGTTTTTTTTGTTATTTTAAATTATAAAAATCATTGTTACAAAATAACACAACCTGTAATAATTTTGTTTTTTTTTCAATCTAATCGCGATCGCGATGGATGATAATTCTGAAAATTTTGACTGAATCTTTGAAAGAATCACAAAAAGTTTTTTTTCGATATCGGGTTTTATTTTTAAAGAATATTGACAAGAACAAAGTAAAAATTTCCATTGAACCTGGGTGTGTTAGTGAAATACCTGTAGAAAGTAAAAATCGACACTGTTAAAAATGCTTTGACATCCATGTGCACAACAGAACATGTGCTCGATGAACAAAACAAAAATCGAGTTAAATAATGCTCCTTTTAATTCCAACTAAATGTTTGAATCCTATGACATTTTCGTATTTTGACCTCAACTGTAAGGTCGTCTTCAGTGTCTCGTACTTGACTCGACTCCGATGTTCGAGTGAAGTACGTTCCACTGATTTTTTTTTTTCATGAAATGCAGAAAATGAATCTATTGTGAAATGATCCTTAACAAATTTTTCTAAACGATTTTTTTTTAAGGAGAACGCAGTTTACAATCTTTTTTTTTCGAGAATATTATCAAATACACCATTATAAATTTACTCAGGATTATTGTTAAAAATGTCTTTAAGAATTTGACAAAAGCTTAAATTTCAATAAAATTTTTAGAAGCTCAGCCAGAAATGCTTCGAGTACTTTCACCTAAAAATGTCTTCTAATTAAATTCTTTCAATCCTTTCCTGACTTGTATATGTCAAATTTGAAATTGCGTTCAATTTGCTGGATTTTTCATTATATCTGGAAGTATTTTCTAGAACCTGGAATAGGGTAATTCGCCAATTGTTGAACACCAACCAAATGTTGAACAGTTTCTAAAAATGTTATTATAAATTTAACTTAAGTAATTTTCCATCAACGTAAACGTATGAGGTAGATGCGTATACATGTGTGTCATGATATTGCTCCATTAAAGTTACAAAATTATACATATTTTACGTCAAAAATATCGATTGAAAGTTTTTACCACTGATGCCACGAAAACTGCACAGTTCTTAAGATTTATTTTAAGAAATTGTTGTTACGAAATAAACTTTGCTGGCAAATCGACCACAAATATCAAAGTCACACCATAGTTACAAGAACTGGAAGGATGTCCTTAACAGTTGCACATTGTTTAAAATCACATTTTCATTGAAATTTCATTTGAAAAAAATATTTTTCTTATCACACTACACGCAGAAAAATAAATTGTAAACACAATTGAATTCCAGTTCAAATCAACCGATTTTTCAGTTTACTATAGCGACAAACTGATTTCTAGTTTAAACTGAACTTGTTCTATTGTTTGATAATACAAATATTTTCATTTGTCGAAATTTTTGACAGTTTGTTAAAATAAACAGAGATATGGTTTTTTCAACATGAAATAATGGATTGATTCAAACGACTGCACTTTTGCCACTAACAAACCCGGAATGTTATTGTGTAGGTGACGGCATCAACTGCGGCAGCTCGGAAATCTATTTTTAGACCGTCGGTAAGCGGATGGGGAGGAGAACGACTAAAAAAAGACAAAAAAGGCGAAACCGATCAACTTTTTGTGGATGCTGTCGTGAGTACTTGCGCGTTATCCATCACGGCCAAAGCTGCACTTGGAAGTTGGCGTGATGGATTTGCTGCACCTTCTTCGTTGTGCCGATGTTGGGGTAAGCATATTATAGATGTGTGAGTGCTTTTGGACCATGTTTATGGTTTTTATTTTGTTGAAACAAACGAAATTTTTGACATTATATGAAATGATGGTAATCGGTTGTTTTTATTGATAAACTCTAAATGAAAACAATTAAATATAACTTTGGAATAAGTAAATTCTCAGTTTGAAAATCAACCATGCGTTTTATTGTTTTGAACAAGCGCCATTTTTCTGCGTGTATCATTATGCATCTAGGATCCAATTGTTGAACACTGGCATAACCTAGTACAATGTTAGCATGACTGCCATATTTTTTTCACTTTATACCTAGCCGTGCATTTCATGGGATTTCAAAGACGTTCCAGGGATGTTTCAGGGGTGTTCCAGAGGGCTTCAAGAAGGTTTCAGGGGTTTTCAATGGGTTTCGATCGTGCTCCAGAGGTGTTCCAAAGGGATTCATAATGTTAAGATGGTCCCAGCAGTATTTTAAGGCGTTCCAGGGGGGTTCAGGAGCGAACCACAGGTTTTCAAATGATTTCATTGCAAAGGATTTCGTTCAAAGGGTCGTTCCTGGGGTGTTATAGTGTGTTGAATGGATCCCATGAGTTCCCAGGAGTGTTTCAGGGGCTTTCAAAGGCGTTCTTTTCTTCAGTCGTTTTCGCTTCTAGTCAAATCTTATTAGTCATTTTTTATATTTAGCTATGTTTAAAACGATTTCAGTCTACTAGAGCTCTCTTCAAATGGGGAGCGATTCTTTGGGAACATTTATAAATTACGTCACGCGTTTAAGGGGGATAGTAGGGGGGTTCAGAAAAGTGTGACGACCCATACAAAAATTTCAGAGAACTCATCCAAAAAGTGTGACATAGGGGAAGTGGAGGGTTAAAATGGACAATTTTTGAGTGACGTAATTTATGAACGCTCCCTCATTTGAATGAATTGTCACTCAAATGACTAACTGGGCACAAAACACGAAAAACCCGGAAAAAAATCCGCCAGAGCGAAAAATTATCGGATTTCGGGTCAAAGTCGGGTCAAATTTTATCAAATGTTGGACCACTGTTGGACTCACATCGGATAACTGTTGGGTCTATGTTTCTGTTTGGTGGCCAAAATAAAAACAGGTCAATGATAGGTTTATGTCGGGTTATACGTCATCAATCACGAACAAAGCTTGAACCGTTCAACAATTAGCGAGAACCGTCCAACATTAGGATGAGCTAGCTTATGGAAGCGTTCAACATTTGGGTTACAGACTTCCCATACAAGTGTTCTATTTTCTCTTAGAAAATGGAATTTAAGGGAATACAAATCCAATGGGCAGTATAAGGAATAAGTAGATCTAGACGTTCACTGGATATTTTTCAACTAAAGTGAAATTATGCACGGAAAATCAAACGAAAACAAAAATGCCAGTACTAACTGTTCAACAATTGGCGAATTACCCTACACCTGAACAAATCAGCGAATTTTATTTGAGTAGACACCCTGAAAAATACTTCTGCAAGGTGAATTGTTCAAAGGTTTTCCATTTGCGAATGTTCCCTCCGAGGGTTGTGGTCGCATTCTCAATGGAGTACCATGGAAATGGACGGGGAAATTATAAACGCGCCGCCGGTTATCGATTTGCGAAGCCATTCAAGTGGCGAGTTTTCCCGCTCCACCTCCACGTTGCTATTGAAAGTTCTGATCGATGAAATTCGTTAGAACTCATTCTAGGTTTGGAGCATGAATACCGCTGATGTGTTGCTAAGGTGACAGGCACCTAATACTGGTTGGGATATGTTTCACATGTACATAAATCGTTTGAAATTGGTAGCAAATGTGTAGGTAAAAGAATTGGCTTTGAAACATGTTTTGGAAAGCAAGAAACCATATCTGAGGAAGTAATTTCCGTTCCCATCAAATATCACCTAACAGATAAAAAGTCAATCAAAAACCTGTCTTTATCGAAATGCAACGACTTCGTATCCTTTCGATTCCGTTTCTTCTCTATTGTCGACCCATTTCTCAACATTTCACACCCAATTGACCCTGGCCGTGGACATTCGATACTTCCATCAAACAATCTACCTACACCGCGCGCGTCACAAACGAATGGACAAACCAACTCACGGCACTACTGTTAGCGGATATTCTGCTCGGATAAACCAATAAGTTCGCCTATACTTCTGTGGTGATACCCAGCTGACGTGCGATATCGATACTTTTATTTCGAATTTAGGTGGTGGTGGCCGTTTGGGATCCTTTGTGTTTTTTCAGTTGTCCTGAACCGTGACCGCTGCGCTGACTGTCTATTTGTGAGGATCTCTTTCGCTGGTTTTACCCTAGAAATGCGAGAAAGGGCAGCGAAAAGCTATCGAATGACTACCAGATAGCTAGTTTTCGTTCGATGAAAGCATAAAAGGCTTGAGAAAGCAAGAAATTAAATTCTTTAGAGGGGCTGAGAAAAGGCTCCAGCTAGTCTTTGCTAAAGTTATCCAGATAAGACGAAACAAAAAAATTATTACATGTTTCTTTGTTAAAACGAGTTTTGGGTGCTAGTAATGGCCCCTTCGCGTAAAGAAAACAAAAACAAATAAATGTACTGGGTGAGGTCCATTAATTTACTGAAATAACATCTTTTAAAAACCCTTTTTTTTATAACATCTTCCAAATGTCAAAAATAATATTATATCTTCGAAATATTATTCAATAGTCGTAAACATTTAAACTTCACTAGTCGACGTTCCGCATAAACTGCGTAGATTCATTTTAATCATCTCAGAATTCTCCTTTTGAACTCATCAAGATGGGCCCAGAAAAGTTAGCCATCTGTCTGTACCGGTTGAGAGTCAGGATCTGGGAACCGGAACAGCAACCGGAGGAGTGGAAGGAAGGGTTATCTGCCCCATTCACAAGAAAGGCGACTGTTTGGAATGTGAGAACTACAGAGCGATCACAATTTTGAATGCTGCCTACAAAGTGCTATCCCAGATCATCTTCCGTCGTCTGTCACCTAAACCGAATGAATTCATGGGAAGTTATCTACCCGGCTTCATCGACGGCCGGTGGACAACGGACCAGATCTTCACCGTACGGAAAATCCTCCATAAATTCCGTGAACACTAGATCCCAACGCATCATCTGTTCATCTACTTCATAGCGGCATGCGACAGTATCGACCACACAGAGCTATGGAAAATCATGGACGAAAACAGGGAAGCTGACTACACTGATTATGCAACGATGGACCGTGTGCAAAACTGCGTAAGGGTTTCGGGTGAACGATCCAGTTCATTCGAATCTCGCCGGGGACTGCGACAAGGTGACGGACTCTCATGCCTACTGTTCAATATCGCGCTGGAAGGTGTGATGCGACGAGCGGGGCTCAACAACCGGGGAACGATTTTCACAAAATCCGGTCAATTTGTGTGCTTTGCGGACGACATGGACATTACCGACAGAATATTTGGAACGGTGGCAGAACTGTATATCCGCCTGAAGCGTGAAGCAACAAAGGTGGAGCTGTTGGTGAATGCGTCTAAAACAAAGTACAACCGGGTCCGTCTAGGTAGTAATGGGTAATTCTCGCTGAGACCGGCCCACTATTTACACCTTGTCTTCAAAAATGTTTAAGGTGCTGATTTTCTGAAAGCCCTCGCTAAAAAAGTAAGAAAAATGCATTTGATTACTCAAATTGATGGACCCCCCGTTAGTTAGAGCCACAACAATTTTTGCAGACCCCTCGATTTTGGTCAAATGTCGGCTCATTTGAACCGTTATAACTCGAAAGTTTCTCCAAAAACCACTTCAAAACGAATTGTTGTTGAAAAGAGGAAAGATAGAGCTACTATTCACAATAATAGAACGTTGGGTCGGCCATATTGATTTTGGCCGCCATCTTGGATTATTATACCAAAACATTTTTTTCACAATTAGGGCAACCACCGATTTTCAAAATTTTTGCATCAGTTGAAAGCTGAGGCATTTATACATAACATATTAAAAAATTAGATATGTCTTTTTTTTTCTATCAAAAGTTATCTTCAGTTTTGTAAACTAAGCCACGTTTTCTCCATACATGTCCATGCGCACCGGCAACGACTTGCAACAGCATCCGAGTTTACGCCTGCATGTATACACAAAGGCGCGTGCCGCAAAATTTGGCCAAATCGGAGGTTCGTTTCCGTTTTTGACTGTTTCTCAATGATGCAGGCATTGTTTTCATAACTTTTATAGTGTTTTGAAAAGCTTAAACCTTCAGCTTTCCATTAGTGGACTCAGAATTTAAATTCGTGTTCGTAAACACTGCGAAATATCGTTGCATTTATGTAAACGGCCAGCACCCGCAAAAGTGGCATGATTTACAAAACGGCAGATAACTTTTGAAAGAAGAGAAATACATCTCTATTTTTTTATATGTTATGTATAAATGTTTCAGCTTTCAATTGATGCAAAAATTTTGAAAATCGGTGGTTGCCCTCATGGTGAAAAAAATGTTTTGGTATAAAAATCCAAGATGGCGGCCAAAATCAATATGGCCGACCCAACTTTTTATTATTCTAAATAGTAGCTCTATCTTTCCTCTTTTCAACAACTATTCGTTTTGGTTTTTGGAGAAACTTTCGAATTATAACGATTTAAGGACAGACTTGTTAGAATCCCAAAATGGCCGCCACAATGGCCAACTTTGGCACCTACTCACGATTTCGAGGGCACAAATCTCGTCGTAAACAAAACCAGTGCACCTGAGCTTTTTATTTTAAGCTAATTACAAGTGAGCAAGAACGGAATAATGAAATACATTGTTGTTTGAAGCTTGCTTCTTGAGATTTGTGCGTCTGAAGTTTCGATGCAATGTTGAAGCGGGATTTCAAGACGTTTGTCCTTAAGTGAGCCACCATTTGACCGAAATCGAGGGGTCTGCAAAAAATATTGTGGCTCTAACTAACGGGGGTCCATCAATTTGAGTAATCAAATGCATTTTTCTTACTTTTTTAGCGCGGGCTTTCGGAAAATCGGCACCTTAAACATTTTTGAAGACAAGGTGTAAATAGTGGGCCGGTCTCAGCGAGAATTACCCAAAGTGACGATAGACGGGGATATCTTCGAGGTGGGGGAGAAATTCGTCTACCTCAGATCCTTACTGACGGCTATCAACAAGTTGGAGAAATTCCAGGATGAATTTGGGAAGAAATTCCTGGGTGAACCCCTGAAAGAATTTCTGGAAGACACCGTGGAGGAATTTCTAAAGGATTCCTTGATGAATTACTAGATGAATTAGTGGTTATTCCTGGAACAAGTCCAGTAGGAATTTATGGAAAAAATATCTGGGAAAATCAATCGGAGAAATTCCTTGGAGTAATCCCCTGAAGAATTTCTGGAGGAAACTCTAGAGGAATTCCTGAAGAAATGCCTGGATTAGTTGTTGAAGGAAATCCTGGAAGAATTCCTGAAGGAGCTCTGGAGGAATTCCTGAATGAGTCCATGGAGGAATTCGTGAAGGAATTCCTAAAAGACTCCTTTAAGGAATTTCTGTAAGAATTTCTGGAGGAATCGCTAGAGGAATCCCTGGTGGAATTTCAGGGAAAATCCCTGGAGGAATCGCAGGGGAAATTTCTGGAGGAACTTTTGAGAAAAAAAAACCTGGAGGAGTTTACAGGGAAATCCTGGAGAAATACTTGGGGGACTCCCGTGGAATCCTCGGGGAAATTCCAGAGGAACTCCTGCAGGATTTTTCGAATGGTTCTGGAAGTAATTCCTCCGGAACTCCTGGAGGAATTCCAGCATAGCTTCTGAAGAAATTTCCGAGAAACTCGTGAAGGATTTCATGGAAAGTCCTGGGTGCATTTCTTGGGAACTCGTAGAAGTATTCTAACATTACGATGAATTTCGTGCTTGAGCGATTGCTGGCAGGAACTTTCTACGGTGACTGCTATTTAAACTGTCATTTCTTCGCAACTGCGTGCTGGATTCAGGCAAGGAATTTTCCATGCATCAAGATAGGCTGAGAAATTCCTTCTGATCTGCAAACAGCCCTTAACTTGATTATCTTCTGAAGCAATCCGCATGCTGTTGTTGTTCAGAATAATCATTTGCGTTCAATATAAATCAGTTTTGGTCGTTTTGGGTTTGGTATCTACAAAGCGTATCTAAAAATTGCTCCGCAAAAAAGTTGTCGCTAAGATTCCATCAATGTTCGAAAGCGGGTTTTCAGATCTTGTTTAGAAACAGTTTGGACATGGAGGATGACTTCAGAAATTGTATCTCAGATGCAAGTTTCAAACAAACTGAAATTGAACTAGTACAAAAACATCCGAATTTAAATTGTTTTCTTTATTTTATTAATATTTTTTCTGAAATTTTTCATTGAGTTCATAATTCGCCTTCTCAAAAAGGTTGGGAACCCTTGTTATAGATCTGTCTTTTTGTATTAGCTCCTCGCGTTTTTAATAGAAAATAGTAGAATACCTGGTCTACTATCTGAGATTGTGCATTAATCTTACTTATACCAAAGATTTTAAGTAATAATTTATTATATTTATTATATTTGCTCTCTTATTGTATCTATGTATTCCTGTTTTATTGTCTGCTTATTTTGTAGTTTTCTTGCTGTTTTGTATTTTCTCATTGCTGTGTTCTTGACATTTATTTTATGTTTCCATCATCTTTTCTTTAGTTGCCTTGTATTCCTATTTTCTAAACTTTTAATCTTCTAATCTGCTAGTATTTCGTCTTTTGTCTTCCTGTTGAAGTCACAAGCCAATATAACCACAATTCATATGCGTCACCTTTTATAAATTCTCTATGAAAAGAAATGCATACAAGACATCGCTACATCTCATCATAAGATGAAAGCATCTCGATCGTCTACAAACAATTCCCCTCTCAGACGATCAACCTCAATAATGGTTAATGACCTTAAAACTGACTGCAAAAATACGCTCACCCTACGCATCTGTCCATCGGTGGAGAAGAAAAAAATCTCCAAACGAGTAACGAACCCTCTTTCACGTGTTCAGGACCGGTAATTTCAATTAGAACACACTTCGCTGAGCTCTTTCCCCAGATCGGTCGCCGCAACAGGCAACGCGAACGCCCCATAACTACCTGCACGATGAGGCTCGCAAAGTCACACAAACGTTCGTCCAAAAGTAAGTTCCTCGGTGTTGATCTTATTTTAGACTTTTAGAGGGTGACGAAAGGAACGGATGAAGAGTAAATCTCCTTGACCAAGTTGACTGAGTTTATTTTAGGCCAAGCATCATTCACAACCTCCTGCTTGGATATTGATCAATGAATTTCTTCTTGCCGGTTTAGCACAGTGACGTAAAAATGTTCCACATCATCATGTTGCTAAGGAACAAATTTATATTCAATCTACATCTTGTAGCAGGCACTATAGTGTGAGTTAATGGAGCAACAGCAATAGCCACCATCTTCTGCCAGAAGTTATATGAGGTGCAATGGTGCATGTAGGGGACTTATGGAGACGATAATTAATTCAGCTATGGTGAGATTCATTCTTTTGAACTTACTTGTAAGTATGTGAAGCGAATATGGCATACTAAAATGTACATTAACATGTGAATACCGAATCGTTGCTAAATGGTTCTCAATTATGCATACATGAAAATTTCATGATCTTGAAGAATATAGATATAGGGTTAAGAAGATTTTAAACAAATCGCCGTCTATTGATCTTGTTTTTAGGTGTGGCGATTTTTTATAAAATCCTGAAAATTTTCCTACGTTATAAACGGACAGCCCCAACGTTTGAAAACCAGTGGATACTGGTCAATCAAAACCTGTTGGGTACGCTACATCAGCGCCCGTCAGACACCATATGCCCCACTCCACCTACGGATGATTTGCCACACCCAGTACCTACGGAAAGGATCGATCGCAAGCAGAGAAGTGCACACCGTACCTACAATGTGTTTAAATGGCAATAGATCGAAGAAATTACGTTCGCTCGGTAATGACTGTGTCAGCTTGTGATAAAAACCTATGAATTTAAGTTGAAGATCTTAAATGAGTTTGGACTACGATAGCTTGAATATTTTTGCACTTATCTAGTGTTGTTAATGTAGTCCAGGTAATGGGAAAATTAATGCAATAATGTGTAAATATTGTGCTAATCATACGCCATATGTTACAGCATAGTTGAAAAAAGTGTCCCTTGGATTAGCTGGACACGATAATTAGAAGGCATATGCCGTTAAATTAGACCTTTAGCTGTTAATTTGAACCTGAATGGTAAGACTATGAATGAAATACTGTCCATTAACTAATTGATCGTTCATAAACCTACAGCATGAATTCCATGATATATATCATCAGTAGTAGGCTATTGAGTTCCGTCTGAATTCGATTAAGGCAGTTTAGGGTAAGAGGTTCTATTTTCATGTTCAGCCGCATCAGATTTAGCTTTACCGCACTCATTAATAGATCATACAGTAAAAACTGCGAATAGTGGACTGTAATCGGGTGTTATCAACACCAAGTGTTAACAACTTCTGTTGAGCGGTAGTAAGACTACAGTAAGGACCAAAATAATCCAGTTATAAACACATTCTAATGTAACTTTTTCCATCAGGTATTTTGTAATTACTCAATAAATTCTTCACAAAATCAACCAAACCCTACCGCCCAACAAAACCAGTATGGATTTTAAACAATATCAATACTTTTCCTACCATAAAAGCACCCATATAGAAAGTATAACACCAGGAATCTTCGCATCCTCCTGATGCGAGTTTCGCTTGATTGAGCCCGGTTACGATCTACACGTCATACACACAGTCTGAAGTCACCTCCGTCCGGTTCATCCTAGTAGAAGTATGCGATCGGTACGTCGTCCGCCGTTGTCGACGTTTTTTGATGAGAATGACCACCCAGCAGTTGACATCTGTAGCAGCGTAGGAAGGCTCGTTTGTGCATTTTCTGATCGGCGGGCGCTACCTTTTCGCTTCCTTTCAGTCTGTGTGTCTTCCTGGCAGGACTGAATAAAAGCTGGGGTTCAGTGGCTGTTGAGAGTTTTACTTTTTTCACCCGAACTGTTTGGGTGATTTCAAACGTGATCTTCCTCACAGGATTCAGAAGGTCTTGGAACGAAAACTATGAACCAATGAGATTTTCTATGATTGTTTCGTTGCGTTCTAATCCATTTATCTACTGTGGACTTAAAAGCTATAGTTTTATGGGACATTTGATGAATGTGGTTGAGAAGGGCATCTTGAAATTCAAACATTAAAATTTCGGAATGCACCAATATATCACAGTGCAGTTGCCTTGCACTTGCAGATCTTAAAATTACTAATATCATAGTTGAATCACGAGTCGTTGAGATTAGTGCTCTTGAAAACGGCCTGGACCATCTATTAGGTACGTCACAAAAAAATACTCAATTAAGATGTAAAATAAGGGTGTCTGTTTTTTAAATATGAATACAAAAATTGTCATTGCTGAGGCTTCGAAGCAGGTTTCATCCCAGTTATAACGTTACATCAAGTAAAACACACGGAAATGGATGCATCTTTTCCCTTTCAACGACCCTCGAGTACAACCCGAACCACCCAACAAAACGTCAATAATTCCCTTTGCCGAGTTTATTTGCGTGAACCTACAATGTATGCAATATGCACTGCATACTGCACTGCAGCCACTAAGAAAAGTGCTAAGGCGTAACATGGGCGATATGGGAACATGATGTCATCAGGTCAGGATTAGACTGGAAATACAACAAAAAAAAACGTAGAAAGCAGACAGCACAGGTTGTGCAGTGCACATCGCTTACTCCACATGCACCCATATAGACAGAAAAAGAAAGACAAAAAAAAGTATCATATGTGGCTCCTTGACTGAAGGCGCGTCGTCGTCGTCGTCGTGGCCAGGAAAAGCCAAAGAGGAAAAGGAAACGATCCATTGTATCGATGGGGGTGGCCCGAGAAGAACCCTCAACAGAGTTTTTTTTACGATAAACAAGACTGATTTTTGGATCATGACCCTTGATATTGGACGAATACACATACGGTTATGGTTCTAATATTAGTATATTTTTCGATGGACATTGTATTTAATTGGGCAGATTGTGCTATCGATCGGTTGAGTTCCTATGCATGCGAAAATCGGAAATGGCCGGAGTTCAACGAAGTTACGAATGTCAGTGACTACAGTGGCTACAATTGTGGTAGCAGGGACGGGTCCAGAAGCTTGACTACCAAAGGGGGGTGGGGGGAAGGGGTCGGAATTTCTCCCATGGAATCACCGTTTTTATCACTGCAACAAATCCTGAACTGCCGTTATACGCATAATTGTCCCATGTTATATGGGATTCCCGTATAACATGGGACAATCGGGCGTAGAACGGCAGTGAATGCAACTTGTTGCAAAGCTCGATTTGTACAGCACTAGTCCTTTTTATCCAACTTAGTACGACTCGTGCTGTAAAAATCATCATTTTGCAGTTCGTTGCATAAATAACTGTTATGTGATAAGTGATAATATTGTTTATACTACCCAATTTATTTGCATAATGTTTATTATGAAACTCAACAATCTGAGGAAGCCTCCGGTTGAGACGAAGTCAGTAAATTTCACCCTAAAAACACCATAACGTCGAGCTTTTTCCACCAGCGTGCAACAGCGGTCCTGATCCGGTGTGTAGGAACTGTGGAAGGGTCTTCCAACCATCTATCAACGACAAGCACAATGTAGCAACGAACAGTCCAGCTTCTCATCCACCTTCCGGTTTCAGCTGAAATTTTTGCGGATTTCAACCGCCACGCAGCGAGGTACCTGAATGTTACGACGATTCCTTCAAACACTTTCCTCTCCATCTACTACCGAAACGTTCTTGGATTACGCACCAAAACAACAGATTTGAAACTGCGTGTGCATGTCTTCCTCCGATTAAGACGTTATCATCTTCTGCTTCACAAAATCGTGGCTTCGACCAGACATGGCCGATTCGGAACTTACGTTTGACTATTCGATTTTCCGCTGTGAGTGCAGCTAAGTGACCTGTCGAGAGGTGGGGAAGTTCTCGTCGCTGTCAAATGTGACGCTGTCAAATGGACAATAATGCTCGGCTGTGAGCAACTAAAGCAAGTTGCTGATCGTGTGAGATTGCACAATCGATCTTTGTACGTTTGCAACGTTTATACGCGCCCCTGTT
Organism: Aedes albopictus; assembly: GCF_035046485.1. NCBI lineage: Eukaryota > Metazoa > Arthropoda > Insecta > Diptera > Culicidae > Aedes > Aedes albopictus. The sequence goes on from NC_085136.1 coordinate 273,956,333, forward strand.
CTGAAACAGCACTTTATTCAGCACACGCTATGGCTGCACAGAGGATTTCCGATCAAGCTGCAGATATCGACGTAATATTGTTAGGTACTGGGAGACTACAACCTTCCCCGCCTGAAGTGGTGCTTCGATGGCGACATCAACGGATGCTGGAACTTGATTCCTTATCGGCGTGTGGGCTAGTGCAGTCCCAAGTAACACACATGTTATATAAAAGTTACGACAGCGCAAATTTTGGTTGTATAGAAGTTTATTTTACGTTATTCCAACACAATGTTAGAATTACGTAAAATAAACTTCTATACAACCAAAACTTGCGCTGTCGTAACTCTATTATAACATGTGTGTTGCTTGGGGTCTAATCCCTTTGTCAACTCTAGCGGAAGTTTGCTTGATCTGGTTTTCTCGAATTCCATTAATGATTAATAAGTACTGCAGTCTTCACATCCGATTTTAATTTCAGACGATTATCACCCGCCGTTCGTACTGCAACTAGACACTAGTAGCTCTGAGCTCTACCAGGTCGTTTTGGAATCTAACACTCCCAAACATGACTTCAAGCGCTGTAATTATGAACATCTCAATACCATATTGGTATCTGTTGGCTGGGAGCACTATCTAAAAGGTAATTCGGTCGATACAAATGTGATCATGTTCTACGACAAGCTTTCTGGGATTCTAGCTGAGAATGTGCCGCGTCGACGGCCTTTGGACGCATTCAAAAAACATCCTTGGTGGACGGCAGAATTGCATAATCTGCGAAATAGACTCAGAAAGGCATCGCTTCTTTTCTGATAAATCTAACGCAAATAGAGACATGCTCCGCTCTGTAAAGTCTGCGTACAATGAGCTGCTTGCATCGAACTACTAAGGATATACGTAAGTAGACAGTGTTGGACGCTTTAAAAGCTACTGGTCTCAACGGTCTGCCGCCGTTAATTCTGAAAAACTGTACCAGATCGTTAGTGGTGCCTGTAATGCTGTTCATCAACCGACTCTTAAACGAAAAAAACTTTCCAAGTTTATGGAAAACCGTCTTCATAAAACCGGAACACTGAGTCATGTGTAAAGCTACCGTGGTATCTCGATTCTTTGCTGCCTGAGTAAAGTTTTTGAATCTCTAGTTCAAGATTTAGTGATCAACGCTGCGAAACCGCAAATCTTGGTGTTCCAGCATGGCTTAGTGCCGATTTCTTCACCCTGGCTTAGGCGTTATGCCAGGTTTAACTATATGGGTAAGCCTGGCTTACTAGTTAAGCCGAGGTGAAGAAATCGGCCCTTAGTGCCTCATCGCTATACCACGACAAATTTATTCTCTCCCTGGATACGAAGAACGTCAACTCCAGATACAGCCTTACTGCTTCAATGAAGTTGGATCTGTCAATGTTCGTGTATCTTTCCATTTCTTCTCATCTTTCTTCGAGGCATCGTAGAGGCAACGAGAAGAGTACTTCATCCTCGTCAGTATAGAACTCTGTTACTTCGCTGGCGAAATCGAAACTGTTACGCACGTGGGAGACCTCTTTACCAACTATGTTTTCGATTATGCTCGCTTGGAACTTCGCAATGTTGTACGTCGCCGATCCTATTGTCGACACCACTGAGCGAAGAGACCTGTTTTCCTTGTGAATCTTCGGAACGCCGTAGATCCGAGATGGGTTGCAGCTTGATTCCTTGAGCTTTCTTTGTGTGCGAGAGTGCGCTACCACCTTATTGATCTGGAACTGCTCTCTGATCGACGTAAAAAGCTACATCAGCTAGTCGTGTTCGACATTTTGACAATATTGACAGTCAGGATATCCTGCTCCAACCCTTGTTTAATGCACCGATACGTCCACTACGTCAAAACGATTTCTTTATTATTCCTGGGCATATAACATACTACGGCCACAACAATCCTTTGAGCTCCTGCATACTGTGTTAACGAAGTTAGCAACATATTCGAATTCGGTATGACGAAGCAGAGTTTTAGGAATAAGTTATTAGATTAAGTGTCGGTCTGTACGATTTGTATCAAAGGCAAAGTAATTATAATAAATAAAATGTAGCCTGTCCGCCTCTTAAAGTAAAGCTCGAGCTTACATGCGAATCCTTGCTCCATCCCGAGCAGGAGAAAATAGCAGAAGAATACCAAACTCAGGTAGGGAAAACCGAATACCTACAACCTGAATCAGGTATTAAGAAGCCCTGCATAAGAGGTTAAATACCTAAAATAATAACTGGTGTGTATTCTGTGCATAACTAGTGAATAATGACATCAAATATGACAATACCTCAACAATAATCTGCGAATTTTCCATACAAATAGCGATTTTTCCATAATTTAATGATACCTCAAGCAGTTCTCAACACACAACTAATAACTCGTTGAGGTATTTTATCCATGCCTACAAAATACCAAAATAAGTTGAGAGATCGCAGCTGTCCGCGAGCGCGTACGGGTGTCATTTTTTCCTCGCTTTCATATTTTCGTGTCCCCGAGTTTTTCGATTTCAAGGCTTCTGTAGTGAGAAAGAAATAATGAAGAAATGGTCCGAGTTCGAAAGAGCAATCTTTGTGGTTCTGGTTCTACCGATACCGGTGCGACACCGGTAATGAAATCCACCGGAGTGTTGCTGGGAAAGTGGTTATTATTGACAGAGGGTTAACAAATTGGTTTGTGGCGCGAGTGGATTTGAAATGCAGAAGTCGATCAAAAGTTGTGCGTCGAATTGCTATTGCGAGTGTGACGTTTTCCGGAATGCGAAACGCTGGCCGAGCGGGCAAGCAAATGACAAAAAAACTACATATACTAACCATAAAAGTGTACGCTGGTCTGAACTTCCAGGAAGTGGTCCCGATTGTTTAGGTTGTCTGGGGTGAATGAGGTAAATGCAGTGCGGGACAAACAAAAAAGTGTTGCGGATAGCCTAGTGATTCGGGGACTGTTTGAAGTTTCCGTCAATTTCGGATGTAGCAAATCAATACATGTGCAGCGCACAGAGTCACAACGCTACGCTGGAACTACACTGTGGTGCATAATTGATCGGACAAACGCCGATTTTCATACAAAATGGCCAAGTTTGAGATGCTGTAACTACACTGCGACCACTTTCTATAGCCGCACCCTCAGTTTCACATGTCTAGCAATATCAAAGATAGAATCGATATGGAAAACAATATGCATCTGATAGTTATTGCAAAATATGACGTTTGCAAGCATAACTTTCTTCATGTGTATATTTTCCATATCAAAAATACAGTTTTTCGACAATCTGGGCGACCATTTTCTATACCCGCACTTCGGGTTTTCCTTAGATCAGCTGCTTTATCATAAAGTATGCTCATTATTACTGCTTTAAACGACCAAATAAAGCTTATCAAGACCAAACCAAAGAAGTTTTACGAAATACTTAAGTAACAAGGTCTTTTAATACGAGAAATAGGGCACAGACTTGGTAAACTGGTGTTTTGTGGATAAGTTATTAAAGATATCCCAAAAAAACTAAAAAAATCGAATTAAATCTCAAGTATTAATGCTGCTGACTCAAAACAATCATTGCATTATACTTCCGGTTTCAATTTTTTGCGTATAACCCTTATTAATCTAATTAAATTGTAAAAAAAATCGATTTTTTAAGCTTTTAAATGGAAAATTCATAAGTTTTTGTGTATCAATCCTGATGAAACTTGGACAGTGACAAGCAGGGCGCGGAGGCTGAAACATGCCGCATTTCGTCGTTCCCGCGTTTTTGCGTTTTTCTTTGTGTTTTTAGTTCGTACTTGAGTGGAATGCTGATGGAAGAGTGAACGGTCGTCGGTCGTCAGTGACAAGCAGGGCGCGGAGGCTGAAACACGCCGCATTTCGTCTTTACCGCGTTTTCGTATTTTTCTTTGTGTTTTCGTTCGTACTTGGGTGGAACGCTGATGGAAGAGTGAACGGTCGTCGGTCGTCAGTGACAAGCAGGGCGTGGAGGCTGAAACACGCCGCATTTCGTCTTTACCGCGTTTTCGTATTTTTCTTTGTGTTTTTTGTTCGCACTTTGTGTAAACGATCGACGATGGCTCGGTGGCAAGAGACCACATTGCCCGCATCGTGGTGCTCGTGTTCGTCGTTATTCCGAGTTCGGAAATGCTAGTATCCAAGAGATTGTTTTTCAGTGCGTCGGGTATTCTCGCTTATGTATTTTTTTCGGATTCTTCGATGGACGATCGGAGAATCAACGAGCGGTGTGAACGAGTGCACATTTAATATGGTTGGACCGTTTGCATGCTGAGACCAAAGCCAAACATAGAAAACCAGCTGGTCAGGATTACCCGGTGAGTTCGTTCCTTATTACTTTTTATATTTGAACATGACATATATGGGGATTTCGGAGGGGTAGCCTAAGGAAGTTAAATGAACTGGTTTCCGGGCAAATGTTCGTGGGGTGGCCAGACTTTGTCACGAGATAACAATTATCATGTTGTTTTCCGAAGGTCTCCAGTGAATTTAGCTTACCCTGCTACAACAAACCATCAGGTAGATCATTCCGTTCCGGTATGACTCTGCAGCCATAGGTAATCCTTGCGCTGATGGTGGGTACACAATCATCATCATCATCATCATCAATCCTGATGAAACTTGGAAAAGACATCGTATACAACATCAATATACAATGAAGATACTTCGGGAATTCATCAAACTCAACTTGGAAGGTCAGCATTGTCTTCGCTACCATTTAAACATAAGATGAATATTTTAAATTATGAAGACGATTTGTAATAACAGCTTTTATCCAACTTTCCATCAATTTGACGATATTTGGTTAAGTAAAAATGATGTGTTTCTATCAAAAGATTTCAAATATAGATGTTCCTGTTCATTTTGGGGCAAAAGAAAAGAAAGGGGTTATGATTGTAGTCTTCCTGTAGTTCTGGTTGATTTTATATCATGAATTGTAGAATTGGGCTAAATTTAGTGAAGTGCTGGCGCAAAATTAAGCTCTTGCATCCATTAGGATTATTTAAATCTGTATTCATGAGGATCATTAGCAACGGTTTAGTTGAATTTTCAGTGATATAATGTCATAAATATTGCGTATTCATCCAAATAAAGCAAATATTAGGCTAAATTTAATTCTAAAGTTCCAGAAAAGTGATTGTTAAATTGGTATTACAGCCTTAAATCTTTTAGAAATCATCCAAGAAATCATGCTTCATATAAATATTGCCGATAGGAAGCAATACAATATATTTGTCAACTTAAAATATTGTTTTTGTGATTTAAAGAGAACTTTTAAGTAAAAATAGTGAAAGTTAACTAGTTTTTTTGTACTAAGAAAACTAATTGGTTGATTTTTTCATTGCTTTTCGTTAGTTTTATTTCCAATGTGCTTAATTTTGTCATTTGAGACAGTTTGATCAAATGATTTCTTATAAAAAATGAGATTACCGAAGATGAACCCGTAGTGCGGCTATAGAAAATGGTCGCCCAAATTATGGAAATATCGTGTTTTTTGCTTAACAAACAAATAGTTTACAATACTTATTCATGTAAATCATATATTTTACAAACACTAGTTGATACACATCGTTCCACATATCGATTGATTCGTAAAAATTGCTAGAAGTGCGAAATCGTGGGTGCGGCTATAGAAAGTGGCCGCAGTGTATGATTTGCTTTGGTGGATTGAGCTCAATTTTTGACACGGAACTACGAATATGCTGAATTTTGTGTATACAAAGTATAAAATGTTTTCGTTAACAGATCTGGGCGTGGCAAGGCGTTGAAAAAATTGCAAAAGTGATCGGACAGCGGCACGCGTGTAAATCAAAGGGGTACCGCTGTCCGATCACTTTTGCAATTTTTTCAACGCCTTGCCACGCCCAGATCTGTTAACGAAAACATTTTATACTTTGTATACACAAAATTCAGCATATTCGTAGTTCCGTGTCAAAAATTGAGCTCAATCCACCAAAGCAAACCATAGTTACAGCATCTCAAACTTGGCCATTTTGTATGAAAATCGGCGTTTGTCCGATCAATTATGCACCACAGTGTAGGTGAGATCTTTCTGATTACACTCTTTATACTCTATACCTATATATCGATACATATCAATTGAAAATTCGCTATTTTCAATATCCGTTCATCTATTGGAAGCTGATTCAGTTCTGGGCTCTTTCTAAGTTGATGATTGGAAATATAAATGCTTGCAAGGACTTGGCCAGGTGTGTGGAGCTGAGTGGGTCTATGCCATTGCAGATAGTAGCGACATCAGCAATGTCAATGGATATATTCAGCTTTGCAACTCCATCCAAGATTTGTGCAAGTATTCATGCTATGCTATGCTATGGTATGCTATGCTATGCTATGCCTACAAAATACCAAAATAAGTTATTTTCAATAACTGTCAATGTCATTTATTCGTTCCTGCTCGGGTAGTGATACCAAATCAAAGGTATCGAAACAGGGCAAAGGTGGTGCAAAAAGCGACAGTTTGACCACAGAGGCGAAACTGGAGGGCCAGGTCGCTACAGGTAAGAGAGACGGACCAAACTGTAACTTCAAACGGCATCCTGAAGATTCGCAACATCCAAATTCAGACAGTTGTCGTCCGAGAAAAAAGGCGGGAACCTCAGCTTTCTCCTAAAACGGTTATTTTATTACATAACAACTCTAAATACTTTCATAAACAGGGGCATCGTAGCGGTTAGGATGGAGGTACCTTCCGCTAGAGGAAGTAGAGAGATCTTGGTGGTTTCGGCATACTTCCCAGGCGACGTGAACGAAATCTCCAGAGATAGCGGCGCTTGTAGCGTACAGCCACCAATACAACATCCCCTTCTTCACTGGGTGCGACGTAAATGCACATCACACCGTATGTAAAAATGCTAAAATAAACACCAGAGGTGAGTACCTGTTACAGTTTCCATCTTCTAAGCACATTGATATTTCTAATTGTGACGACAAGCTCACGTTTGAAAACTCCATTCGCTCGAAAGTTTTACCACATTACCCTGTTTGTCGGTGTATTTCTGATAAAATAAAAAAAAACTGACATCTGTCTGAAGAAATATCGATGTCTGAGACCATGAACACATCATCTTCGGAGTGGGTCTAGCGATAGAAAAAAAGTTGATCCCAAAAAACTGATTGGGAATCCTACTTACCTATCCTACAATCTGAAGAATGCATCACAGAAAGTCACATCAAGTCCATAACACTTGTACCGGGAGACCTTACGGGTCAGTTTACCAAATCAATGTGCCCTAAGTCGCGCAATTGGAACTTATAATGACTGGATGGAAATGGTAATCAGTTATGATTTTCCTTCCCGTCAGGAATGGGAAGAATGTGAACCCAGCGCACACTGGAGTAACAGGGTCCAATTCATGGCCAAAAGTTTTAACACGTTTTTATGGTGTATTATGTATGTACTAGCGATAAAATTGTGAATTTAGATATTGAGGAAGCATTTTGGAATATAAATAGCTATATTAATCCACTTAAAGGCTAGAAATTATTTCTTATAACCTCTCCAAGGACAACGTTTATTTTCACCCCCAAAAATCGCTTGAAACATCGAACATTTTTATTTGACAACAGAGAACTGAAAAATAATTATATTTCCATGAAAAATATTGTTTGGAAACAAGGGCCACCTCGTTTCATTGAAATTCTCCTAGAAGTGTGAGAGAAATTCAATTCTTTTATAAGTGTATATAACGTGTTAATGTCTTCAGCAAAGTTGTTAGGAGTGTCATAATTGGGAAACTTGTTGAACAATTGTTCTATCTTCACAATTTTTGGGAATATGGGCCGTTATTTATGAACGGCCCCTTAAACTCAGTTTAAATGTTGTACCTTTTTCTAGATATTTTGGGAATCACATTTTCATTTTGGGGTAACTTTTATAGTGCCCTGGAAAACACATCAAAACTCAAAAATTAATCATGGATTGAAATTTTAGGAGTTTGAACATGATGATAGAAGCCGTGTGAAATATATCAATTTGAATTTTTCTATTAAAACATGGCATTTTAACACAACTTTATACATAAAAGTAAGTTCGTGGAGTACAGAGTGAAAAATTCAATGAGTTTAGCTATAAAAAAACAATATTTTTTCTGAAAATATTTTCTTAACGGTGCATCAACATATGATTACATGCTACAAATAGTGAGCTCTTTATTTGAGTTGTTTTTGATTTTTTATAACAAATTTTGAACACAACAGTTCTAGCTACATTAGATTACCACTGCATTGCATACATTCAGGCGTTTATCGGTGTATGGAGATTTCTGCTCAAATTTACTAGATTAATTCCATTTGACACATTTTGTTAAGAGATAGAAGACCAGATTTGTATTCTGCTATGATTTATCTACCGGAAATAAGTGGCCGTTCATTGAAAAAGTAGTCTAAACGAAGTTCCTTTTTCGAAATTAAACCTAAATTGTAACTAAATACTTGTCAAAAAGGTGAAAATTTCAAAATTATTTATTTTATCGTCTGGTACTATCTGGTACCGGTTCTCTTGCGATTCACAAAGGATATGCCTTATATTTTACTGTAATTTTATCCAGATCACGGAATGCTGCAGAATCTGGAAACTTTTTGAATGCTGAAAATGGTTAAAAATTGACAAAAAACATGATTTTGAAAATTCTTCTGTAAGAGAGCAAAATAAATGATACCAGGTGAAGTTTTTTGTTTAAATGATACATCCTTATCAGGAAAACTGTGTTACATACTCAGTTATTTTTTCAAATTTTCAATATTTAGATAATTGAAGTTCTTCCGATGAGTTATGATGCAAATGAAAAAAAAAAACAGTAGAGAAAATCGTCAAATTTCGGCATTTATTCTAATAAAAATATGCATCCCAAAGTATTTTATTGATTGCCACATGATGAAGCATTACTTCATTTTTCTTTAAAAAATATTATACTCTGGAAAACCCTGAAAAAAAAAATTTCGACTTATGGCCAGGAATTTGGCCCATTTACGCCTGTGTGCAGCGTTCCAACTAGCTCTACACATTTCACCACATATGGTTCAAAAATGAATTACACAGCGCAACATTTTTTTGTCTCAAGAGCAAACTTATGTGTCTCCGAAGGATTTTGGGCCGCTGAATCCGAATCCGGGCTCAGATTTGCTCTAACACGTCACAATTTAGAGCTATACCTCAATTTATAGGGTAAAATATGCGATTTTGGGCTTTTTTGACTGCAAGCCATTAAGCAAGGAAATATTTTTTTTAAGCAATAAAAAGGTTAATTGGTCAATTAACATCTAAATTAATGACTCATGCTAAATATTTCGTTTTACCTAATCAAATTAGATAGATTGAGGCATTTTATGTTAGTATGAAAACTTGCATGCAACTTTTGGAGGGTGACTTGTATGGGAAACATCGTAACTAACATAAATCGCTTAAAACTATCAAATTCGATTTGGTAAAACAAAATATTTTGCATGAGTCGTTAATTTAGATGTTAATTGACCAATTAACCTTTTGATTGCTTAAAAAAAATATTTCCTTGCTTAATGGCTTGCAGTCAAAACAGCCCAAAATCGCATATTATGCCCTATAAATTGAGGTATAGCTTAAAATTGTGACGTGTTAGAGCAAATCTGAGCCCGGATTCGGATTCAGCGGCCCAAAATCCTTCGGAGACACATAAGTTTGCTCTTGAGACAGACAAAAAGTTGATTTTTGTTACGCTGTGTTATTTGGTAGGTTCCAAAATCTATGCGTGTTATTTATTACGCCTGAGGAGTAACTGTACATAAGTTTGCAAAAAAATTTATTTTCTCTGACAGCCAAGCGACACTTATGTCGCATAATAACTACATTTGTAACTAAAAACTAGTGTGGGAATGCATTCTGGCTTTGAAAAATTATCCATAGGGGAGTGGAACCATCTCGGCAGGGGTCCTATTTTGGGCACTTTTCTGTTATAACTCAGCCAATTCTGAGCCAATTAACACAATTTTTGGTACGTATCTTAGCTATAGTATAGTATCTAGCCGTGTACAAAATTTCAAGTCAATTGGTTTGGAATTGACTGAGTTATAGCGAAGAGTGCCCAAAATACCGGCCGCTGCCCAAGTGGTTCGCTACCCTATGCAATCGAGTCTACCTGTATTGGATCCCAGGACCTACGGGTCTAGAGGGAAACGAGATTGCTGATGAACTAGTCAGAACTGAACAAATATATAGTTAGTAAAGTCACATAAAACTGGGATGCACTTCCCCATACGAGCCAACCCAAAAAAGCTCGTTGAGATAAACCCCAAGAAAACCCAACAAATATTGTTCGTGCAGTTGAATCCCGGAATTTTCGACTAGCGAAGTTGGATTTTTCTTCAAATCCATGCGTCGGACCTAATTTCGGAAGTGGTGCGCTGTATAGTGGACCAGATTTACTATACAGCGCACCACTTCCGAAGTTAGGTCCGACGCATGGATTTGGAGAAAAATTCAACTTCGATAGTCGAAAACTCCGATTTTCAACTAAATTGGGAATATTAGGTCTCAACAAAAGTGATCTTAACAAAGGGATCTTTTAATGACGCCTCGTTGCTTTTCGATGACGGGTGTAAGCTAGTTTATGCTATTGACTTCAAACTGTTTCTTGAGGAACCCGTAACGTGGGTAGATCACCTTGGAATGGTGCGTTACGGTGTAAGATCCACCATTTCAAGTTTTGATCTTGCTATTTTCCAGCCTGGTTTATTTAAATGCAGGAACATTCCAGGATCAAGATTTGTTGTACTTTTTTACACTATTTATTTATTTATTTTTTTATTCTATTTATTTTTCACTGCTAATATACCGTTTGTTTCAGAGGGATGGAGATAAATTTAACCTATATATAAATAACAATTTACAAAAATATAACAGTGGAGAACGTATCACAATTTAATACTTTTTTTCTATTTCAGATTTACAAGCAGGCAATCAGCGATCAAAGCGGCGAATTATCTCTGTCTTTAGAAAGATCAAGATTACCGTACGAAACAGTGACATGTAGACCGCGTCGATTTATTCGTGCCGAGTTCCATAATTTTGGTTTCTTTTTCGAACACTTAGGCCGTTCGCGGTGCTGTTTTGTTTTGTGTGGCGAGTTTTAAAAATTTTAAAACTCGTCATACAGAGTAGAACAGCATTGCGAACGGTCTTACGATAATGTTTTTTTTTTCTTCATCACACCTTCAACTTATATTACGCGTTGCGAACATTCGCGGATAATAAATATGTACAACGGTTTTATTATAAGTAATCTTATTAACACGGGAACGCGAAAAAAAAGTAATACAAGAACATAGGTGAAACTCAAAAGCAACGATTTTAATTGTTTTCTCGTAAAGCTACGGCGCGGGTTTCGGTTTTTCAGCATTGGCAGTAACACTAAACGGAATTGCATACAGTTTATTTTCTGACTGAGAAACGATAAGCTTAAAACGTGCGTTATTACGAATTGATCCGACATAAGCGTGGTTTAAAAATTATTCATACCCGGTATATAATTAAATTTAATACACAAACATACAATAAAATTATTGTATTCTTCCGACAGCCGGCTGGCGGAAGACTAAATCATATCAAGGGTTGCATAGCTCATATCACCTACCAATGTGAATCCAGAGCTATGTAACTTTCTATCCCTTCCCTTCCCTTGTAACAAACTTCCTTCCTGTGACAACCGTGGGGATGCGGAGGTACACACGGTCTCTAGTAGCAACGGATGTCACACCAACATTCCTTCCCTTCCCCGATGACCGTAAGGACGTGGCCGGCGCCGGTACTGACAATATAAAGTTTGAACCTTCAAAATTGCACATTGAGGATGGAAAGCTACACCCAGGCCCCATCCATTTGGTTCCCTGTGCAATGTTGACCGTTCTGGTCAGTAACGGAGTAGCAACTACGAATTGTACGGTCATCTCATGCTCATGCTCATGCTCATGACTTCAAACTGTTTCTTGAGGTGCGATTTGTTGATGATTGTTTGAGTCTGCAAAATCGACTTAAACTGTTTGCTGATTGGTGCCATAGAAATAAACTAGTCATCAGCGAAGTAAAGTGTCACGTAATCTCGTTTAATTGCCTTGATAGTCCAGTTTTATCAACTTCATCATAACAGTAACGATGACCTATAATATCCCAAAAATATAACACAACGCTTATTGTTCCTCGAATACTTTGGTAAATACAGTGGAATATGTAACACTACTTAACCCTTTGGAGCCGGAGGGTCAATATGATGAAACCGAACATAAGAAACGTGTTCGAGGCCAGCGAGGATGCATCAGCGAAGGCAAAACAATCCGGCTCCAATGGGTTAACGCAGTGGCGTCACGTAACATCACTTTTTACCTGTTCAACGATCCTAAAACTTGCAATTACGGAGGATTCAGGATCAGAACCAAAGTGCAAATGGACGGAAACGGCTATTCTCGTCATTTTCCACAAATTACAAGCCAATTTGTTGAGAAAATTCAAGAATTTACATTCGTTGAACAGGTAGAATTGAGGTTAGGGAATCGCCACTTGGTTAACGTAATGACAAATGCTATTATCACAAATATAGACCTGAAGCCTAGGTCTCCGAAGTAGTTTGGTTGATCTGAAATTTCTCAAAACAATCTTGGAACGACTCATGAAATTCCAGGAGGATTACAGATTACAGTTGGATGTTAGGCATGGTACACAAATTACGTAACGCTAAAATTGGTCATTTCAGACCCCCTCCCCCCCCCCCCCTTCGTAACGCTTTTTGTATGAAAGCCTGGAATTTTTGTATGGGTCGTAACGCTACGCTGGACTCCCCCCTCCCCCTATAGCGTTACGTAATTTGTGTACGATGCCTTACAGTTCATTGTGAGAATAAATCGAGAACTTAACTTCAGGACAGCTTAGGACGATCCATGATGTCCCAAAGGTTCATAATAGTTCAGGTTGGTCCAGTAATCGCGATTGATTATGCAACGTTACTCAGTATATCAGTTATGGCTGCTGTTACGAGTGTAGACCTGAAGTTCTCAACTCCAAGATATTTTTGCTAACCTGTGGCCGAATTCCGGTGCACAGTTTCTTCGAAGAGAAGAAATTTTCTTCCATTACCCACCAGCAAGAAAATTTTCTTCTCTTCGAAGAAAAAGTGTGCGGGAATTCGCCTACTGGAATATTTCTATAGTGTCTTTAAATGACATTTGAGTTTTCAAGAGCTTCACGGAGCCTAGCGGATTTTGCAATGCTATTATTTAACACATAAACTTATTCTTGTAGACTTCAAGGACTTCATTATAGAACAGTTTGGACGATTCTGGATGTTCCAAAGGTTTATAATAATGTTAAGTAGACTTTAGATTGGTGCAGTACCCGCGGTTGATTATGCAGAGTTGCTTAGTATAGCAGATATGGCTACTGTTACGAGTGTAGATCTGAAGTTCTGAATTCCACGGTAGTTTGGCTGACCTGGAATATCCCTATAGTGTCCATAAATGCAATTGTAGATTTCAAGAGCTTCACAGATCTTCTAAGATCATGCAATTCAATTATTTATAGGTAAAACACATACCGTCAAGGCGCCATTCACCGTGGGGGCTCCATTCACCGTGTGCCTTCGAATATTTTTTCATTATTTCCATATTATGATTGAATGATTTGACAATTTCCCTTCAATTTCACCAATACAACACTAATGTATTGTTACCATGTTAAAACGCTCATTAAAAACATTTAAAAGTATCATTTTGCCACTAAAGTGTGTTTACATGAAGCGGGTTTTTGCTCGTTCACTGCATTCATGGTGAAAAAAACGAAAACTGCGCTAAGGTGATTTAAGCGATAAACTAAATGTAGTAACGTTTTTATTCCACCAAGAAGCAATTAAATTCACATATCAGGTATGTATTTTGCATTAACGAAGTAAGTTTAACAAGAAAGTACGATTACTCGTACTTTTTAATTGAAACCAAAAAGGCACGGTAAATGGGTACCCTAAAAATCAATGGTCTCAATTCACCGTGCCCCATATTGTCCCATATATCTAGAAAAAATCGAAAATATGAAAATTCGTTTTTGTAATAAAATCTTGCAAGTTATTACTTGAAATGAATTTAAACAAAGAAAATTCCCTTGGCTGGGTTGTTTTGATCATTTTTAAACAAAGTAGAATAAAATTTCTCATGCACGGTGAATGGGTCCCTACTACCACGGTGAATGGTGACCTACCACGGAATTAGGCGACCCTACTACCCTTTACTAATTGTACTATATCACCAAATTTTGTGAAAAATTTTCTACTTATGTGGATATTGCTTTAATTTTAACCTATAATGAAGGCAATTAAAAGCGTCACCAACAATGTTTATAAGACTGGTGTCAAATGACAGCCCTTATTTGCCCCGAATCCTCTTAAATCCACGGTGAATGGTGCCTTGACGGTACAATTATTCTTGTAGATTTGGAGGGCTTTACTATAGGACAGTTTGGAACACCTAGAACACCCTAGAATGTAAAACACCTCTTAAGGTCCTGACGAAGGTTAAATGAATACATATGAATGTAACCCATATCCAAATTCAGCCTTTAGAACAACTGGTAAGTCAATTACTACGTTTCTTTAAACTTCAAGATGTTCAGGGTATTCTAGGTTGTCGATAGATTCTCAAATACAAATAGTCTCATTTGTTTCCTCAATAGAGGACTCAATTTGCAACAACTTTGCCGAGAACTGTACTCTGTTTTTTAATGTGTGAATTTATACAGACGTTTCTATGTTGGGGTCATATGTGACCCCTCCGGCTCCAAAGGGTTGAAGTTCTCGGCAAACCCTTCCTAGCACCTGCTGACAGATGGATCAAGGACGTGGATGGCTTCATAAAGCTAATCGCATCAGAATCGTGGAAAAACACACTGTAACTCAGGATCTCTCCGATAAACGAGAGAGATGATACTGAAATGAGTTGAATAAATTAAGTTGATAAATACTTTCATACTTTTTTGATCATCCCTATCCATGAAGAATTCAACCAATTTTAGGCCTTCTTGCTGTCTTTGCCTACTGGTGTCTGACTCTTTTCTTCACTTTTTTCTCTCCCTGATAAAAAAAACGATCGCGTGGAATCGATGAGGACAACGAGAAGGGTACTTTCCGCTATATGCTGTCAGCTACACTATCCTTATGGTAGCGGGCGACTCATCGTCATCGTACACCCTCTTTATTTCTGGTTTGCCTTACTTCCCAGTGGTGTAGGCTTTGCACAAGGCACATCACACACGCCTCCTCCCCTTCCTGCGTACGTCATCCTATATGTAAAACGAGGAGTTCATCCATGCATCCGTCCGCGTCCATCAAGCGGCGGGCGACCGACCGACTGAGGTTCCTGCTGCTGATGTGACGTTGAAAGGGTCCAGGCCAGGCAGGCCGGTCCGGCATCGCATTATGTCGCGCTGATAGTTGGAAAGTTGCTGTAGTTTGCAGTCAGTCCACGAAGTACCCTCAACCTGTCAATATCGTCTCCTTCCATAGTTCGGGAAATCGCGCTCTCGGTTCGATTTGGTCTCTTTCTCCGGTCCCTCTTCGTGTCCTTCGACGCTCAGGTGGTCGGTCCTACACTGATTCTAATTAAACGCTTCCTCGTGCTTGCTCGGTCGGTTGGTAGCGCGATGTTACCTGGCTAAGGAACACAGCGACCAGTTCAGGTTACACGCGATCGCGACTAACGGCGATCTTGGACGAAAGGATTTCGTCGCGCGTGGGTCTTTCCTCCGTAGAAAGAGCAAATATTGCTAGCAGTAATGAGCAAAAGAAGCCGAGTACAGAAAGCTGTGAAGTTCGTCGAAAGTGTGAAATGTGTGACTAATGTCATCAAACAAACGAAATTGCAGTTATTATGATACATAAGTGCACTAAAGAAAACGTAGAGTGAAGTGGCTCTCACAAATGTTTAGAAGTCCTATGTATATTAGTTAATCTGTTTTGTATGTTCAATGGATTCAATGATATTGTGTTTCCGGTACAACTGTTAAGTTTTATTTGTTTTTGAGTTTTTAGTCATCAAACTTCTTTTCATTCTGGGTAAGTAAATTACAGAAGCCTAATAACTATATACTTTATTTTACATTATTCGAACCTAGCTTTTTTAACCGTCAGTTTTTCGTACCCTGCGTATAAGTATTGAAAAAATCCATCTATTACGCTTGTAGATATTAAGCTCTGTACTCGTGGAAATTCTGGATGAACTTTGGAATGGAAAGTAGTTCTCTACAGAACCATGCTTCATGAGATTGTAGGATGTTGCAACGCATCAGTAATGTTACCAGACGCGCCAACTTGGTCAAATTATTGGGGGGGCAAAGCCTGATTTTTCTGATTTTTTGTATGGGAAAATCGAAAAATCGTCAAATATTGGGGGGGCGAAACCATGCTTGCCCCCCCTAAGTTGGCGCCTATGAATGTTACAATAATTTATTGATCGTGCTTTATTATGATATTAAGACCTTTACTCGCGGAATGAGCTAGAGCATCTTTGTAAATTACATCTCCGTGTTCCTCAAATCTGTATGATTTTACACCGTATCAGTAATGTAACAACATTTGATTGAATACGCTAGTAGAAGGCCTACACTTGCGGACGTTCTTGGATGACCTAGAACACGTTTACAGAACCGTGCGCCTAGTTCTTTACAGAACCATGCTCTATGGACATATAGGATCATATACTGCATCAGAAATGTGGTAATAACACATCGATTACGCTTGTAGATCTTAAGGCCTTTACTCGCGGAAGTTCTGGAATGCCCTAGAATATTCTTGAAAATAACTTCTCTTCAGATCAAAATCAAAGACTTTTTTGAACTTCTGCATACATTTGAAGTGCAAACATTAAATGCGGAAAAATAATTGATTGATTGATTTGTCTTTATTAGAGAGACTTTCAGCCCTTGGCTGGTTCGTCTCTTGCGGAAAAATAAAAGTTATTCCAACGAAATTTACATTACGCATTAAATTTTATTTGGTAGGAACTTCAGAAAGAAAACGTTTACAGAATTAAGTAACAAACATTTTCAATTATCCGTTTATCTTTTGATGGGTAGTACGCAGATTTCAAGAAATTTCTTGGCCTATCTTGATGCGTGGAAAATTCAGGCAAGGAATCGCTAAAGAAAATAATAAAGCGTCGCTTTATTCCGGATCCTAGTACGGAGCTGAAACGAAACGTCAAATTGAATGGGGCTTGCTGTGTTAAATTTCTTGACCATTTCGGTCACGGAAAAATAATTCACTGAACGAAAATTACTTGAGCGATTCCGTTTGAAGTGCATACCTCGCATGAGCCCGAACTCAATCGCTATTCCTAAGTAGTTGGTTCAAAAACTATTCGTAATGATTATTTCCTAGACTTCCTTGGGCACAAAGTATCTTCGTGATTACTACACTTACACTTAAGCAAAATGGCCATTGACAAAGGAAGCTCTCGATTAATAACTGTGAAAGGGATTGTAGGCTTAATAAGAGAGCGGGGCATTTGGTACAAAGTCATTTCACATAAGGTTACTCCGCATAAAAACATTTACATTGGGCATAACCTCAGCATTATGCCAAATCTCCTTCATGTCATGACGATTATGCCAAATGACCATTATACCATATGACACAGGCCCGCTGAGAAGCAAATTTCAAAATCCTCCATGTAAATCGAATTGTTTAATGAAGAAGCTTCGCGCCGGGTGGTTAAGTTCGCCAAGCTTCTAATCTAATTTTCTATTTTTTTTTTCTAAGTGAATTCTGCTAAGGTATGCACGCATCCAAATCTAGCCTAAGAAAATCACGTAGTAATAATGCATTCTATCTTGTTCTCAAATGAAAGGCAATTCATCGTAAAAAGCATTAATTTACATTACATCAATATCAACGCATTGTTGTTTTGACTTATTATATATGTATCCATCGTCTCGAGCTTTACGTTTGAGTCCTTCCTCGATGATTCACTCGTTTGCTCATACATTGCCAAATTTTCAGCACGTTTGTGCAAAATCTTTTCGAGAATTCCTTGTTTCTTTGACTGTACACTGAAGTCTTTTTTTACACGGATTCGCGAATTAACACGGGTTTTCCTTCCGCAAATATAGGCCTGAAGATCTACTAGCGCATTCAATCAATTGTTGTTACATTACTGATACGGTGTAAAATCATACAGATTTAAGGAACACGGAGATGTTATTTGCAAAGATGCTCTAGGTTATCGAAGAGCTTCGGCGAGTAAAGGTCTTACGTCATAATAAAGTACGATCAATAGATTATTGTAACATTACTGATGCGTTGCAACATCCTACAAGCCCATGAAGCATGGTTCTATAGAGAACTACCTTCCAAAGATGTTCTAGTTCATCCAGAATTTCCACGAGTACCTACCTTGATACCTTGTTGGCTACAAAGTAACTTTACTCCAATGCCGAGCGTATAGTAGAGCACCATCTTCGTCGGTCTTGGGCGATGTTCCTCCAGTTTCCCCGAACGTGTAGGGATCGTAGATCTTCTTCAACCGCGTGCAGCCAGCGAGTTCGCGGCCGCCCACGAAGTCGCCTACCTCTACCGGGTTCTCTGCTGAATATTGTTTTCGCTATTCTTTCTTCCGACATTCGCACTACGTGTCCAGCCCACTGAAGTCTGCCGTATTTTATACGTTTCACAATATTCGCATCTTCGTACACTTGGTACAACTCGTGATTCATGCGTCTGCGCCACACTCCATTTTCTTGTTTCCCACCGAGAATTGTCCGCAGCACTTTGCGCTCAAAAACTCCAAAAGCTTTTCGGTCTACCTCCTTTAACGTCCACGCTTCGTGACCGTAGAGGGCAACCGGAAGAATCAGCGTCTTATACAGAGCGAATTTTGTTTGCGTTTGCAAGTTACGGGACCTAAGCTGGCTACGCAATCCGTAAAAGGCCCTATTCGCAGCTGCAATACGCCTTTTCACTTCACGGGAAACGTCATTGTCACATGTCACAAGTGTTCCAAGATAAACAAATTCTTCAACTACTTCAAACACTTCCCCATCAATCACTACCTCAGCACTAACACCACTAGGCCTGCTTCTATCTCTACCCGCTATCATGTACTTCGTCTTGGTAGAGTTAATCGTCAAGCCTATCCTCGCTGTCTCTCTCTTCAGAGGAGCATAAGCTTCCTCCACTGCCCTACGATCGATGCCGATGAGATCAATATCGTCCGCAAAACCGAGGAGCATGTGCGACCGTGTGATGATAGAGCCATTCCTCTGCACGCCTGACCTCCTAATCGCTCCTTCGAGTGCAATGTTGAACAATAAATTTGAAAGAGCATCCCCCTGCTTCAATCCATCCAAGGTCACAAACGACGTAGACACTTCGTCCGCGATCCGAACACTTGATTTTGATCCATCCAGCGTTGCGCGTATCAGCCTAATTAGTTTCGCCGGAAAACCATGTTCTGGCATTATCTGCCACAGCTCATTTCTTTTCACTGAATCGTACGCTGCTTTAAAATCAATGAACAGATGGTGAGTCTGCAAGTTATATTCCCGAAATTTATCTAGGATCATCCGCAGGGTAAACATTTGATCCGTCGTTGATCGGCCCTCACGAAAACCAGCCTGGTATTCGCCGACGAAGGACTCCTCAAGAGGTCGCAGTCTGTTGAACAGGACACGCGACAGTATCTTATACGCCGAATTTAAAAGGGTAATCCCTCTGTAATTGGCACACTCCAGTCTGTGCCCTTTCTTGTAGATTGGGCATATGAGGCCATCCAACCAACTAGTGGGCAATTCTTCATCCTCCCAAATCTTTATAATAATCTGATGGATTGATTGATGTAGCTGCTCGCTTCCGTGCTTAAGAAGTTCGACCGGGATCTCGTCCTTCCCAGCAGCCTTGCTGTTTTTCAGCTCCTTAAGGGCCTTTTTAACCTCATCCAGTGTTGGTGGTTCCACTGCTTGACTGTCATCCATTATGTTAATCCTGTTCCTGGGTGCTCCTTCGCTGCTACCATTCAACAAATCTTCGAAGTGCTCCTTCCACCTGGCTGCCACCATTGTTTTGTCTGTCAGCAAATTTCCTTCCCGGTCATTGCACATGGCGGGCACTGGCGCAGTCTTGTGCCGCGCGCCATTGACAGTTGCATAAAATCTCCGCATATCGTTCCTGTCCATACTTTCCTGCGCTTCAGCAATAACACTCTCTTCGTGTTGCCGTTTTTTCCTGCGGTGGATTCGTTTCTCTTCTGCTCTTGCAACCCTGTACCGCTCTCTGTTCTGCCGGGTACCGGCCACTAGCATTCGACTTCTGGCGGCATTCTTTTCGTTCGTCGCTCGTTGGCAGTCCTCGTCAAACCAACCATTACGTTGGCGTCGCTGAGCGGTACCAATCACCTCTTGCGCTGTTGTTGTCACTGCTTCGTGGATACTTCTCCACAAGCTGTTGACATCTCCAGATCCGTTGGTCTCTCCTATCCTCTCGTCTAGCTTCTGATGGTACTGTGCAGCAACCCCTTCGGCTGACAAGCGCTGGATATTGAAACGTATCGTCCTGTTGTTTCTTGAACTCGTGACGCTGGATAATCGCGCCCGAATTTTAGCGGCTACAAGATAATGATCCGAGTCGATGTTCGGGCCTCTGTAGGACCTCACATCTATGACGTCCGAGAAATGTCGCCCGTCGAGCAGCACGTGGTCTATCTGGGAGCAAGTGTCACCACTCGGGTGTCGCCAGGTGTGTTTTCGGATATTCTTACGTGCGAAGTAGGTACTGCTGATTGCCATCCCTCTAGCAGCAGCGAATGTCACAAGGCGCAGACCATTATCGTTGGTAACAGAATGAAGGCTTTCCGTTCCAATGACAGGCCGAAAGAAACTTTCTCTGCCGATCTGCGCATTTGCATCTCCGATGACTATTTTGACATCTTGTTTTGGGCACTCTCCGTAGGCCTTATCAAGGCTCTCATAGAACTCATCCTTCATGTCATCGGGTTTGTCGTTCGTTGGCGCATACATAGATGCTGATCAGGCTGTAGTTGAAGAACTTGCCCTTCATCCTCAACACACAGATTCGGTCGCTTATCGGCTTCCACCGAATAACTCGCTTCATCTGCTTCCCGATCACTATAAAGCCAACTCCGCATTTTGCCTTATCGCCGCCGCTGTAGTAGATGTGGTACTTGAATGAAGTGTTGGCGATGGGATCCACCGCTCGGAATTCGCGTTCTCCAGTTTTGGGCCAGCGTATCTCCTGGATAGCGGCCACATTAACGCCGACATTCCACAGTTCACGAGCCAGGAGCCCAACACGTGCGGGTTCATTCAAAGTTCTCACGTTCCAAGATCCGACTTTCCAATCGTTGTCCTTTATTCGTTGCCGGGTCTGTTGCCGTTGAATCAATCCGTTTACTCTACTATTGCTTTTCTGGGTGTTTGAAGGTTTTCAGCAGGCTACCTTACCGGGGCCGCGCTGCCTACATTGCGTTGAAGGGGCTGCCTTCTTAGGTATAGCTGACGCAATACAGCATTTCATACTCAGCCGCTGGATGCCAGAACAGACGCTGTTTGAGCCGCACCTCCTTGGTGAACAGACGCTCGGATCGTACCTCCTCAATCTAGCTGAAGTCAGAAGGACAACAGTGCCCAGGCTGCACTACCAGCTAAGCACACAACTCTTAGCTGGCGGTCTTTGTCATCGTTTGACCCGTGGAAGCATGAGGTAGGAACTTGTGAGGACCAGAGCTATGTTGGACGCTCTCCTTATCGACTCACCGTTTTGCAGCCCAGAGTACAGAGTTCAATATCTACAAGCGTAATCGATGGATTTTTTTTTCATTACTTATACGGTGTAACATCCCACAGCTCCGTGGAGCATAGTTCTACAGAGAAGTATATGAAATGTTGTTACATAAATGATGCGGTGAAACTTCCTACAGGTCCTTGGCGCATGGTTCTGTTAACGTGTTCTAGGTCATCCAGAACGTCCGAAAGTAAAGGCCTGAATCTACTAGCGTAATTAATCAACTGCTTTTACATTACTTATACGGTGTAACATCATACAAATTTATGGAGCACGGTTCTATAGAGAAGTTATATTCAAAGATGTTCTAGGTAATCCAGGATCTTTCGCGAGTAAAGACCATAAAATCAATAAGCATAATAATCAATGGACTTTTGTTGCAATACTGATGCGGTGCAACATCCTACAGGTCTATGAAAGACAGCTCTGTAGAGTCTTGATTTCCAAGGATGCTCTAGAGGTCTTCCAAGTACTCTTGCGAATAAAGGCCTTAACAAACAACTATCGACGGCTTGTGATGTATGTAATAAACGTTATTTTCCAATCACGGATTATCACTTCACGATATATTGGCTTTGGGATTGAATTTTCAAATATTTGCATTATGGTAAACATTTGGACCGCAATTCCAGATGTAGTATTGCAACAATGCATTTGGAGATTTCTTATACGGGAAACGTTATTTTCGGGTGAGTGTTTTTTTGCGCGAAAGAAATTCGAGCATTTGTCAATCATGATGCTGTATGATTTTGCACCGTATAAATAATGTAAGAACACTCCATTAAATCGTGGAAATTCTTGGAGGACATCTATGGAAATTAGTTCCTTACAGAAAAGTGGTTCATGGACCTTTAGGATGTTACATCGTATTAGAAATGTAACAACAATTCATTTATTAGGCTTGTAGATCTTAAGGCCTTCACTCATGGAAGTTCTTGGAGGTCCTAGATCATCTTTGGAAATTATTTCTCTTCAGAACTGTGCTCCCTAGACCTGAAGGACACTACTCTGTATCAGTAATGTGCAACAAACCGTTGATAACGCTTGTAGATCTTCAGGTCTTTACTTGAGGAAGTTCTTGGGGGACCTAGAACATCTATGTAAATTAGTTCCTTACAGAGAAACGGTTCATGGACCTGTAGGATGTTACAACGTATTATAGATGTAACAACAATCCATTGGTTACGCTTGTAGATCTTAAGCCCTTTACTCGTGGAAGTTTTTGGAGGTCCTAGATCATAGGGGGCCCATATAGCCGAGGCGGTAAACGCACGGGTATTCAGCATGACCATGCTGAGGGTGACAGGTTCGATTCCCGGTCGGTCCAGGATCTTTTCGTAAAGGAAATTTCCTTGACTTCCCTGGGCATAGAGTATCTTCGTGCCTGCCACACGATATACACATGCAAAATGGTCATTGGCAGAGGAAGCTCTCAGTTAAAAGCTGAGAAGCAGGCTTTGTCCCAGTGAGGACGTTACGCCAAGAAGAGGAGAGGAGATCATCTTTGGAAATTATTTCTCTACAGAACTGTGCTCCCTGGACCTGTAGGATGCTACACTGTATCAGTAATGTGACAAAAATCCATTGATTACGCTTGTAGATCTTCAGGTTTTTTCTCGTGGAAGTTCTTGGAGGAACTACAACATCTATGGAAATTAGATTCTTACAGAAAATGATCCATGGACCTGTAGGATGTTACAACGTATTAGAAATGTAACAACAATCCCTTGAATACCCTTGTGGATCTTAAGGCCTTAACTCGCGGAAGTTCTAGGAAGACTTATCATATCTTTGGAAATGAATACTCTTCAGTACAATGCTCAATAAGCCTCTGGGATGTTACAACGCATCGGTAATGTAGCAAGAAACCATTGGCTATGTTTGTAGATCTTCAAGCGGAAGTTCTTGGAGATCAAAATTGGAAGTCATGTTTGAAAGTTATTTATTTGCAGAATAATGCTCCACAGACCTGTAGGATGTTGTTCCATATCAGTAATGTAACAACAATCAATCGATTACGCTCGTACATTTTAAAGCCTTAACTCGCAAAAGTTCTTGGGTGTCCTGATCTTTCTCTACACCACCTTCCTCCATGGACCTGTGGGGTGTTGACAGTCCCCTTGATCTTTCGCTTCGTCCGTTTAAACAGTCCTTAACACCCCCTTTAACCCATATCTTGTCCTCTTCCCCACTAATCCCTAGATTCAACCCTTACTACTACTCCCTCCTTTTCCTTATTAACTCTCTATACCTCAGATTTTTTTTACATGGGTTCCTAAATTAGCACTATATTTTTTACACTATTTTTCAAATTAACACGGTCTGTATCCAAAATGCGGCAGCTTGATTTTGCTGTGCGCATACCTTAATTTACTCCAACAAAATGTTTTTGTTTTTGCAAGGGCATTCTTGATAAATAGTTTCATTATTTTTTTTTAATTTACTCGCACTTTTTTATGCATTTGTCTTTCTATGCTTTCTACATAAAGGTTTCAAGGAAGATTTTTTTCTTCCGAAAATTTATTGCGAAATTAAAAAAAAAACCTGATAATCATCGTCATTCCTCATACACTCCAAATACCGTGATAAAAAACTTTACACGGAATACCGTGATCAGAAAAAAGTGGGAACTTTTACTTTGAGCAGCTCGTTCTCAGTCGCTTGTGAACCGATTTTTAATTTTCTTTCAGGGATCTTCGACCCAGCATTTCTACTTTTATTTTAAGCAAAATTTATGTTTTTAAGGATGCTCAATTTTCCTCCTGATATTTTTTTGTATTTGCATATCAAATTTAAGTCGTGACAACATAAAATGAGTGCAAAATGTGATTTCTGCTAAAAAGGCATAGTGCAGAGTTAATACAAAATGTTCGCAACTATCTTGAACATCCCTAGCTACGACCAATCGTGTCTCTCGACGAACAAGCACTCCAGTGCTCTTGCCAAGCATTCTAGAGATTTTGGGTCTTCTGCAAAGTTGTCTACACTTTTATGTCTTTAGTTTTGATCTAGATCTGCTGAAACTGATCTAGATAAGTTTTATCTTTTAATACGACGCTCTAGTGTTGCCTTTTACTGGCATTTACCAGATTTGCTGGTATGTCTGAAACATACTGGAAAAACTTGTAATTGAAAGGCACGGCAAATGTTGGTGCCAAATTAAGGGATGAAATTTGTGAAAAAATCGCGTTCTGTTGGGTTTCGAAGCACCGGTCTATAGCGAATACGAAGTCGTGGGTGATCTATCTGATGGTTTGTTGTAGCAGGGTAAGTTGAATTCATGGGAGACCTTCGAAATACAACATGATGGTTGTTATCTCGTGACAAAAGCCTGGCCACTAAGGTGGTCCACACTTAGCGTTAGCGTTAGCGTAGTTGCCACTAAGGTGGTCCACACTTATATGAAAACAAAAATTTGGAAAAATGCCAAGTCTTACCTACTAAATCAGTTGTTTTGGACTCCCAGAAGCTACGATCAAAATTTGAGCAAAATCAATTAAGGCGAAACTGGAAGCATTTTATCATTTTTTCAGTTTTTGATTTTTTGAAAAATAACGAAGCAATATTTTCAAAAACGGTTTTCGTACACATGTAGAGTATGGATCAGTGTATCTTCTGATTTTTTTCGTGTTGAAAGTTTTCCATTTTTTCAAAAACCATTTTTTTGTGAAATTTTGTTCAAAAATGGTTTCTGCAAAAACGAAAAACATATTCCACTACGAAAAAAAATCAGAAGATACCTTGATCCATCCTCTACATGTGTACGAAAACCGATTTTGAAAATATTGCTTCGTTATTCAATAAAAAATCAAAAACCAAAAAGTGAGGAAATGCTTCCAGTTTCGCCTTAAGCCTAAGGGGGCGCTCAAAACGCTTGAAGTTTGTATGGGAAAACTTGGCCAAATGTATGCAGAAATTTTAAGTTTTCGAATTTTGCCGCTAGGTGGCACTGTAAGCGTTCAATAATCAAACCCTTTGGTATTATTGTAGGTGATTATATACCAAACAACTTTGTCGAAGACTGCAAAGTGATCCAACGTCTGTGAAAAAAGTTATATCCTAGGTAAAGTGAGGATAAACTTTATTATTGTTTTACCAATACATGTAAAGGAATAATATCAATAATGAAGTCTCAATACTTTGCCTATTGTAACCGTTCCAAAGTAGCCGTTTTATCTTCTTCTTCTTCTTGGCTCTTCGTCCCCACTGGGACTTGGCCTGCTTCTCTTCAACTTAGTGTTCTTTGAGCACTCCAACAGTAAATAATTGAAGAACTGCCTTTGCCTGCCATTGCATGAATTTGTATATTGTGAGGCAAGTACAATGATACACTATGCTCAGGGAGTCGAGAAAATTTTCCCGACCGGTACGGGAATCGAACCCGCCGTCTCCGGATTGGCGATCCATAGCCTCCATAGTAGGCTAACTGGAGACCGTTGCATATAAAAATTAATTTAATTGTCAAAACATGAATGTCATTGAGTAGCTGATGGCACCGAGGAATCTCGCATTTACTAAAAATGTTACAGCTCTTTTTTAAGTCCCTCTTTTTATAAAACGGCTATTTTGGAACGGCTACTTAAGTTACCGGTGGAATACAAGTAGCCGGTAAATCCACAATAACTAACCCAAGTAACACACATGTTCTATAAGAGTTACGACAGCGCAAGTTTTGGTTGTATAGAAGTCAATTTGATGTTATTCTTGCATTGTGCTGAAATAACGTCAAATTTACTTCTATAGATCCAAAACTTGCGCTATCGTTACTCTTATATAACACGCGTGTTGCTTGGGAAAACGACCGCTATGAAATGAACAGATGCGCCACCGTAGCCTTGTGTGTTTGACATAACTTCACTGCCATGTCCACTGCTGTCCAATTGTTTGGCCATATTCGGTGGCGCTCTTGTTTGCAAAAGTTTGCTTCATTGATCCATTGCCAAGAACTTTATAGTTCGCAACTTATCCGCATAGGTGGCACCACCATCTAACTTTTTATTTTCACGTCCTGGAGACTTCGCGTCTTCGGCAAAGTTGTTCATTTTGACAAAATAAACAACTCTTTCTTAAACGTCAAAATTCCACGGCCTACTGTTTTGGAGTTATTTGAAGGTAAAGATATGACGAAGCCGCATTCCAAATTTTCCAGAGCACAAATCTGAAGAATCAAATAACGATTCGCGCTGAAAAGTAGCGAGTAACCAATCGATCAACTTTTCAACGCGAACAGACATTTGGTTCTTCAGATTTATGCTCTTGAAAATTCGAGATGTGGCTTTGTCATATCTTCACCTTAAAATTACATTTAAACAGTCAAAAATTAGTTTTCCAGCTTATTTTGGCGTTTTTACGAGAAACCATGTGAGTTTATAGTTATTTATGTAACGAGTTGCGAAAAGTTGATTTTTTCAGCACGAGTCGTACATTTATCCAACGAGGCTTGCCGAGTTGGATAAATACGAAGAGTGCTGAAAAAATCGAGTTTTGCAACGAGTTCCATACAAAATTTTATTCAATGATTTTTTCATAATGCAACCCATTTAAGTTGCATAATGTTCATAATGCAACTCAAATGAGTTGCATTATGAACATTATACAACTATTTTTCTTTATGCAACTCATTTCAGTTGCATAATGGACCAGTTCGAAAAAATTGATACCAAAATGAATTATATAAAATGTAATTTATGATACTGAATTGCATAAAAATATTTTCTGATGCAGATGTGTCAAATAATAACGTTCGGACAGAAGTTGGTGGAATATTAAACATACTGTCAAAAATTAGCAGAGGTATATTTTGGTGTTTTGTAATACAGTAAGGACCCGATTTTGTCAGCCCCATTCTGCGACTAACTTTTTGCTCTCGTTAACTTACGGCCAAACTTTAACCAATTAATTAATGTTTATCATCAAACCACAGCTGAAATGCAGAACATAGAGGTATAAAAAGTATGAAAAACTGTTTAGGTTTTTGAGGGGAGCAAAAAATGTGTTCCGAAAAGGGGCTGACAAAATCGGGTCACTTATGTAGTGTTAGTAAAGGTGGTGCCAATGTCCTTTTTATCGTGTCACTATAGGGAATTGGTTTCTTCGAGAAAGTTGTTTGTTTTGACAAAATAAACAATTATTTCATAGACGTTGAAACTCCATGGTCTACTGCTTTCGGGTAATTATAAGAAAAGCATTATTGATGTTTTTTGTGAAGTATATGTTCAGAATAAGCTACCTACATCTGTCAATCAAATCTCAATGAGATGTGAGAGCGAAATTATCTCGAAGTCAGAATAATAAATAAAAATTTACGAGCAAATGCCGTCGCTAAAAACGGGGCGTAGCCCATTTCTCTCCCCCTGAGAATGCATTCAGTTCTGTCTGTCAGCCTGCATGCTTCCCGTTTTTATGTTTCGTTTTTCAACCAACGAACGAACCTACGGCAATCGCTTCTTCCCCGCATGACGATTCCGAATGAATGCTGGCTCGCGATTGGTCGACCTTCGCGCTGTTTCCACAGCATGGTGGCTTTTGGTTGGTTGGTTGTTTGGCTTGAAGAGGCTGATGGTGGGTGAAAAAGGAGAGGAAACGAGAAAACGTGTTTGCCTGGTCCACCGAATGCATGCAGAACAACTCTGTCGGTCGGGGAAACAACAGACTGCGCTCAACTTCCCATTCCGGTGCGGTGTTTGGCTGTTGTCATGGCCACGCATAGCATAGCAACGGGCGATCGATAGGAGGCGATGATGATGTTTCACTAGGGTGACCATTAGGCTAACACAAATTTCGCTTTTCTCTTATGTCACCGCCCCCTCGGAAAATTTTGGTCGAAATTCAACATTTTGAGGGGGGACACCAATAAATTATTCAAGAAATTTTAAAATTTTAAGGTGAAATTAGAGTTGCACAGAAAATTTCTTAACAAATCCGACAAGTTTATAGATTTTGCCGAATTGTTTGGGTATTTCTTTGTCAAATACATTTATTATTTATTGTCCTCCCCCTTAGTGAGCCAATGAGTATTGTGACAAAAGAAGAAAATGAGATTTGTTCCGGCCTTAGCGTGGCTCAATATCTCAAGTAACATTTTGATGACCAATTGGTCTTGTAGAGGTTTTAAGAACCGTCATAAAACCTTGTCTCTTTTATTTCAGATTTAATGTTGTTCTAAGAACCTCTTCTAGTCTATTCGATTAAAAAATGTTTCTAGGGTATGCCACATGTCACAGAAATTTGACGGGCCCACTTGGATTTGGACTTGGTGTGTGACAAAAGTTATCGAATTTTGCTGAAAATTTGACCATAGCATCGCGGCACCATAGAGAATAAAATGAGAAGTGACATCATACTTTTTTCTCTTACTAACTTGCTCCATATTTTTTTTTATTTTAAGGATTGATCGATTTGTCTTTATTAAAGAGACTTTCAGCCTATTTTAAGGAAATTTCTTCGGAAATTCTTATATTTTTTTGAGATTTATTCCGGAATTCTTCAGCAATTAATCCAGAGAACCTTTACAGATTCCACTAGAAATTCCACAACATTTTCTCCTGGAATCCATCTATAGACTTCCCTAGAGTTTGGACTTTACTTTCAGAAATTCCTCTGTGAACCTCCAATAACGATTTTACTACGTATCATTCCAACGATTCGAAAAAAATCCTTCAGAGATTCCACTATAAATTCCTCTATGAATTCTTCCAGAGAATTATTCCAAAAAATCCTCCAGAAAATTTTCGGTGGATACCAGGAATACGATTCTATAAAGATTCCCTCACATGTTTTTTAAAAGATTCTTGCAGTAATTTCATTAGGAATGTCACAACAATGTCCTCCAAGAGTTCCTCCGACGATTCAAACAGGAATTTCTCAAATTCTTCCAGCTTTTTTTTCTAGGATCTCATCCATAGATTCTTCTAAGAGTTTTAGCACATTTTCTCTAGAAATCATTTCATAAGTTTCTCTACAACTTGCTCTTGTTCTACGTTCGGCTAACAGTTTCCTTTAAAAATGCTTCAGAAACTCTACCAAGAATTACTCCAGAGATTCTTCTAGGAATACATTCAGATATTACTCCAGGATTTTCTTTAGAGTTCTCGCCAGGAATTCATCAAGAAGGTCTACTTATGATACCACGAATAATTCCTCTAGGAGTACCTTCGATAATTCCTTTAATGATTCCTTCGGGAAGCTCACCAGTGATTCGTTCGGGAATTCCAACTGAGATTACTACATAAACTTTTTTTTTATTTTAAGGATTGATCGATTTGTCTTTATTAAAGAGACTTTCAGCCTATTTTAAGGAAATTTCTTCGGAAATTCTTATATTTTTTTGAGATTTATTCCGGAATTCTTCAGCAATTAATCCAGAGAACCTTTACAGATTCCACTAGAAATTCCACAACATTTTCTCCTGGAATCCATCTATAGACTTCCCTAGAGTTTGGACTTTACTTTCAGAAATTCCTCTGTGAACCTCCAATAACGATTTTACTACGTATCATTCCAACGATTCGAAAAAAATCCTTCAGAGATTCCACTATAAATTCCTCTATGAATTCTTCCAGAGAATTATTCCAAAAAATCCTCCAGAAAATTTTCGGTGGATACCAGGAATACGATTCTATAAAGATTCCCTCACATGTTTTTTAAAAGATTCTTGCAGTAATTTCATTAGGAATGTCACAACAATGTCCTCCAAGAGTTCCTCCGACGATTCAAACAGGAATTTCTCAAATTCTTCCAGCTTTTTTTTTCTAGGATCTCATCCATAGATTCTTCTAAGAGTTTTAGCACATTTTCCCTAGAAATCATTTCATAAGTTTCTCTACAACTTGCTCTTGTTCTACGTTCGGCTAACAGTTTCCTTTAAAAATGCTTCAGAAACTCTACCAAGAATTACTCCAGAGATTCTTCTAGGAATACATTCAGATATTACTCCAGGATTTTCTTTAGAGTTCTCGCCAGGAATTCATCAAGAAGGTCTACTTATGATACCACGAAGAATTCCTCTAGGAGTACCTTCGATAATTCCTTTAATGATTCCTTCGGGAAGCTCACCAGTGATTCGTTCGGGAATTCCAACTGAGATTACTACATAAACTCAAAGAATTGCAGGAATTTCCCCAGAAACTGCTGTTCAAATTTCCTTCAGAGACTCCAATAGAAATTCCTCTAAGAATTCTTCCAGCGTTTCCTCTACGATTTTTTTTATTCTTAATCACTTAACCTAATTTACAGCTCTTTTGTCCACTACACCGAGAAAAATTTCTACTCAATGACTGAGTTGGCCTTACTCAGAAATCGAAAAATCCTTTGTTTTCTTACTCAGTTTCGGCTAAAAGTGGGACAACCCATTGGCAATGGGTTGTCCCACTTTTAACGGAAACTGAGTAAGAAAACAAAGGATTTTTCGATTTCTGAGTAAGACCAACTCAGCCACTGAGTAGAAATTTTTCTCTGTGTGGGGTACTACGTGAGCGATTCCAATTGGACGCTGCACTTCCACTTTGTACAGCGCCTAAATGTATTCTATTCTATTCTACTTTATTGAACTGGTTGCCTTTCTGCTTCTTTTACTTTTCTACCCTGTCCATGGTAGAATGATGAGCACGAAGATGCTGATGTGTGGCTGCTGTTCCTTTTCTAGTCCAATTGGGAGTCCATTATGAGTTGCGGTTCGCCGATATCCAAATTCCGGGTCCGTTAGAGCTTTATGCTCCGAAGAGGGTCAGGTGCCAGCTGCTCTCGGGGGGAAGAGCAACTGAAAAATTGCAACGAAAATTGCAAGTGCCGGGGCTGGGTTCGAACCCATGACCATCCGCTTATGAAGCGAACGTGTGGACCACTGCGCCACGGGCCCCGACAACCCTCTACGAATTGCTCCAGAGAATGTTCCAAACATTTCCTCTTGGATTTCTTGCAGCGATCTCACCAGAAATTTCTAAAGCGATTCTTTTAGGAATTATTCCAAAAAATCCTTCTGAAATGTCTCGGTGGATACCAGTATTACCATTCTAAAGATTTCCTCAGGTGTTTTTTAAGAGATTCTTTCAATGATTTCAATGTCCTCTAGACGTTTCTTCAACGAGTTAAACAGGAATTTTTCTAGAAGTGACTTTAGAAATGCATCACAAATTCTTCCAGAGTTTTTTCTAAGATTTCATCTAGATATTCTTCTATGAATTCCACCACATTTTCTCTAGGAATCCCTCCATGAGTTTCTCTACAGTTTCCTCTTGTTCTTCTATCGGGTTAAATATTACTGAATATACGTGTTTGAATGACTGTGATGAACAGCTTCCTCTAAAAAATTCTTCCAAGAATTACTACAGAGATGCTTCGAGCAATTCTTTCGGAGATTACTCCAGGATTTTCTTTATAGTTCTCACCAGGAATTCATCAAGGAGTTCCTCTTTTAAGTACACCAAGAGTTACTCGTTACTCTATAAGTTTCCCAGAGAATTCCTCCACAGACTCCCACGAAAATTCCAACTGAGATTGATCCGGAACTCCCACAATGGGTTGCGTCAAGAATTCTTGCATATATAATTACAAAAACTCGTTCTGATATTCCTGCTGTATTCTTGAAGATACATATGTATCCAGAAATTCTTCCAGAGGCTTCTCCAGCAATGTCTCCGTAGATGCCTCAATGAAGTTTGCCAGCAAATTACTCCAGAGATTCCTTCAGGAGTTCTTTTAGAGCATCTAGAGCATCTTTCAGAATGTATACCAGACATTTCTTCGAGGACGCCTTCGGAGATTGTTTTTCTTGTCCAGCTCCAGTGATTTATCAGCAGAGGTTTCCCGACAGTTTCCTTTAGGCATTTTCCCAGAGCGCCTTCAGTAATTAATTCAGAGTGTCCTCTAAGAATTCATACAGAGATACCTCCTAACATTTTTGGAGATTTAAAAAAAAAAATCCTCCTGAGATTGCTCCTAAAATTCCTAAAGAAATTTTTCAGGAATTACTGACGAGATTTCTTCAGAATTTCTTCAGAGATTCCTCTAGGAATTCATTCGGATAATTCTTCAGAGGTTCCTAACTTCGTCCTTTCAAAATTGCTACAGATTCTTCTAGGAATCACTCAAGGAGATCATCAAAAGACCCCTTTTAGACTCTTCCAGGAAATGGTTCAAATATCTGTGAATGAATTCCTGGAAAAAGTATAGAACGTATTTTATAACGAATCTCTCAAAGAATTTCTAGAGGAAACTCTGGGTGAAATCCTAAGGGCAGCCCTGGTTCCTGGAAGAATCTTTGACCTACATATCTGCAGAGGTTTCTATATGAATTCTTGGAGTTTATCCTGGAGGAATGTTCGAAAGAATTTTTGAAGGAATTTTTGGAAGAAACTCTGAAGACTTACTGAATGCATCCTAGAGAAACCTTTAACCCTTTGAAGCCGGAATTTTTCCAAGCGTTATTGTGGAGTTTTTTCTACGTATTCATATAGTTTTGGTGGCCAATAGCATAACAACGGTAGTATATTATGAAGAATATTTTTTCTGGATGTCCTAGGTCATCCAAACTATTATTGAGTTTCGATCCTAAAGTCTACGGGTGTAATGGTAACTTCTTTCATTATACGAAGCTACGATTTGTAATCTATCATGTCCAGTAAGTCTTCTGAAAG
Organism: Aedes albopictus; assembly: GCF_035046485.1. Classification (NCBI taxonomy): domain Eukaryota; kingdom Metazoa; phylum Arthropoda; class Insecta; order Diptera; family Culicidae; genus Aedes; species Aedes albopictus. Next base: position 273,989,764 of record NC_085136.1, read on the forward strand.
TTCAATAGACAGTATCGGATCAGCCGGAATATCCTAGATCATCCAAACTGTTGTTGAGTATAGATCCTTAAGTCTACGGGTGTAATGGTAACTTCTTTCATTATAGAAAGCTCCGATTTGTAATCTATCATGTCCAGTAAGTCTTCTGGAAGGCTTATAAACAATATCAGATCAGTCGAGATATCCTTCGTCATCCAAACCGTTCTTGAGTTTAGATCGTAAAGTCTACGGGTGTAATGGTAACTTCCTTCATTATACAAAGCTCGGATTTGTAATCTATCATGTCCAGTAAGTCTTCTGAAAGTTCAATACACAGTATCAGATCAGTCGGGATATCCTAGGTCATCCTAACTGTTGTTGAGTTTAGATCCCAAAATCTACGGGTGTAACGGTAACTTCTTTCATTAAAAGTAACTATTTGTAATCTATCATGACCACTGACCAGAAGGTCTTCTGAAAGTTACGGTAGTCCCAAGTAAACAATGATACCTGGAAAACAGCTTATGCAGCTAAAATTGTTAAAATCAAGCTAAAGAGCAGTTTATTTGTCTATTGTACAGCAATAATGTTTGTTGGGTTTGTTTTTATCAACTAACCTTCATAACAGCAAGAAAGCCCAAAATATCAAAAAATATGTAATAAAGCTTATTGTTCCTCTAACTGCTTTGGTAAGTACAGTGGATTATGTAATACTACTTAACATAGTGGCAAGAGCGTACCTGAAGCTACGGTTTACGGATTAGTATTATTGATCTGGAATATCTCAAAATTATCTTCAAATGCCTTATGATATATTATATTTTAAAGTTCATTGTGAAAATAATTACTGCTACTATCAAGAGCTAAACTTCAAGATAGTTTGGACGACCCTCAATGTTCAAATCGTTCATCTATATCTATATATATAGGGCCGGGGAAGGTTCTTAGCTTGGTGTGAGATCTCTCCGGTTACTGGAACGGGGGGCTCCCATACAAATGACCTTGAGGGGAGCGTTCCTCTAACTGCTTTGGTAAGTACAGTGGATTATGTAATACTACTTAACGTAGTGGCAAGAGCGTACCTGAAGCTACGGTTTCCGGAGTAGTACTATTGATCTGGAATATCTCAAAACTATCTTGAAATGCCTGATGATATGCATGGGGGATTGCAGATTACAGTTTGAAGTTCATTGTGAGAATAACTACTGCTACTATCAAGAGCTAAACTTCAGGATAGTTTGGACGAACCTCAATGTCCAAAACGTTCATAATAATATATAGTAGACTACAGGTTTAACCAGTCACCGCGATTGAATATAAAACGTTACTCAGTATATCAGATATAGCTGATGTTATGAGTGTAGACCTGAAGTTCTGAACTCAAAGATAAATTTGGCTGACCTGGAATGTTCTCATACTCTCAATGACATTAAAGATTTCAAGAGCTTCACGGATCTCAGCAGATTATGCTGTGCTATTGAATATAGTGAAAACACATAAAGATTTGAAGGACTTCATTGTAGAACAATTTGGACTAACCTGAATGTCCCATAGGTTTATAATAAAAAAGTAGACTTCAGATTGGTCCATTAGCCACGAATAAATATGTTTCGTTGCTTAGCAGATATGGCTTTTGTTACGGGTATAGACCTGAAGTTCTGAACTCCAAGGTAGTTTGGCTGACTTGGAATATCACTGTAGTGTCTCTAACTGATACTGTAGATTTCAATAGCTTCGCGGATTCCAGCAGATTATGCAATGCTATTATTTATGGCGATAACACATAAAGTTATTTTTGAAGATTTGAAAGACTTCATTGTAGAACAGTTTGGACGAATGTGCCAAAGGATCTTAATAAGCTAGTAGCTCCAGTAATTGCGGTTGATTATGCAGCGCTACTCATTATAACAGATATGAATACTGTTAGCTGAAGTCCTGAACTCAATGGTAGTTTGGCTGACCTGGAATATCTCTGTAGTGTCTCTAAATGGCATTTGAGATATTAAGAGCTTCGCGAATCCAAGCAGATTATGCAATACTATTATTTATGGCACAAACACATAAAATTATTCATGTAGATTTGAAGGACTTCATTATAGAACAGTTTGGACGAACCTGGATGTCGCAAAGGCTTATAATAAAAACCGAAACTTCAAATTGCTCCAGTGAACATGGATAAATATGCAACGTTACTCAGTATAGCAGATGTGGCTGTTGTTACGGTCGAGTGTAGACCTGAAGTCCTGAACTCCATAGTAGTTAGTTCCTCTTATTCTGTCAACAATTTCTCTAGGAGTTCCTCCAAGAAATCCATCAAAGGTTTCTACAGGAACTTCACCAGAGATTCATCCGAGAATTCATCCAGAAGTTCCACTATAGGTTGCGTCAGAGATTCATCCAGAAAGTCTTTTAAATATTCCTGCTGGAGTTCTCTAAGAGATTCATTCACAAACTCTTTTGAAGGCTTGTTAAGGAATACTTCCGTAGATTTCTCGAGCGAGTCTCTTAGAAATTTCCCGAGAGATTCCTCCAGGAGTTCTTTCAGAGAAGCATCCAGTAATTCTTCAAGAAATTCATCAAAAAATTTATCCAGATGCAGGATTTTTAGAGATGCCTCCAAGAATTGTATGGAGTTTGTTTTATCTTGCAAAAATTCCATCAGAGATTGCAGCAGAAATTACTCCAGATTTTTTAGGGAATCACTCTAGAGATTCGCATGGGAATGAATAAAAATATTTTTGGCTTCGGCCCGTATGATTTTAGTTAGAGAATCCATTTCTATCATATTCCAAATAATCACCTAATTGTACAATATCAAGCAATATCTAACACGCCGTTTCTCCCCCCTCACTTCCCACAGATCACCTAAGTGTCGACGATTGCAACCATAACGACGGCGCGGAATCCCGGGAAGGTGGAGCTATGTATATATCATGCGGGAGCGCCGATAGTACAACTCCCATGGAGCCGGAAACGGGATACGTCCCGAATAATCCCCTGTTCGGGGTGCCCCTCGACAGCCCGCAGGTAAGCAGCACCCCGTATCCGTATCCGTAGCATCAGCACAGAGAAAAGGGAGAAACGGAAAAACTCTCCTCAACCTCAGAGGGGGTGGAAATGAAAATTGCGAAATCATATTCTACGACGATTATGACATACCTGTACCCACCCGGGCTAGGATCGGGAAAGTCCGATTGGCAAGAATTCAGTCTCGATTTTCATCTCGGGCGGTTCGGTTCAACCGGTTACAACAGTTCCAGCGCGGACTTCGAAACGATTCCCATTGGTTGATAAGTGATAGTGAAAGTGAAAGTGTCGGTCTCTGAACCTTCTCTGGATAATACTGAAATATGATTGCTCCCGAGCCGCTAGTCATGAGGATTAAACAAGTGTGTTTCCACTTCCTATAAATTGGAGTAAATCGATATTGTACGTTTAAGGATAGTGTGTAAGAGACATCACCGCCCAATGGACATGTAATTGTTTGCCCGAGGATTACATCTAAGAGGTGAACATACTCTCTCTCGCCGTTCGTGATGTAATGTAGTGGTGTTTTATCAGGAGATATGTATAAAGTCAACGTTATTTAAATAGTCCTGTCAATTATATATAACTGAAAACGATGTGCTTTGCAAGACAGTAGATGCAGATTCCTACAAAGGTTTCAACAGGGTTCAATGTAAACAATATCCAAGCATTGTGCCTGAACTTTAAAATTCACGTTTATTTATTAAACTTTGTATGAACTGTTTTCTTTTCTCAACCAAATTCAAACACAGCTTTTTAATCGTATCGGACGTTTCGGTCACATTTGGGATCTTCCTCAGGAACTTAATTATTGCAGATTCTTTGATCTCAAATGTGACTCAAACGTCGGACAACAATAACAGCTCTATTTGAATTTTGTCAAGACTTGTCTTGACGTTACGTGACTTGAAGTTTGTCAAGACACGTCAAATTCCATTACAGTCGAATCCGAAAACTTAACTGTTTTCGATAACCTTCAAGTACACAAAGATACTCGTATCAAGGAATATGTGTTATACTTTCATAGTATGTATTATTCCAAGTTTTATTTTTAATTCTTCCTAGTATTAATTAACATTTTTGTTGTCCGTAAAATGATATAGAGTCGATTCATACATCGCCAGGCAGGTTTTGGTCGTAAACTAAAAGTGTCTAGAAAGATGACCCGGTGGAACTTATAGGTACCAGGTGTTCTTGAAGTGTTTTATATTAATTGTTACGGACCACCAGGGCTTCTTTCATACATCGGAATACACGGAATACACATCGGAATACACGGAAATTAATAAATGACCCGAAAAACCCCTGGCGGAACTTGTACAACGTGTTCATGAGTGACCATATTAGCTAGTTCAGGCCACAGTTTTGCCGAGGCCCGTGGTACAGTGGTAACTCGTTCGATTCATAAGCGGATGGTCATGGGATCGATTTACATCCCCAGCACTAGCAATTTTTCATCAGTTGCTGTTCCTTCCGAAAGCGGCTGACACTGACCCTCTTCTGAGCACATGGCTTTAACGGATCCAGATATGTTATTGAATAGGGGTCTTCAGTTATCCTAGTGGTTAAAGCTATGGATCGCCAATCCGGAGACGGTGGGTTTGATTTCCGTTCCGGTCGGGAAAATTTTCTTAACTCCCTCGGCATAGTGTATCATTGTGTTTGCCTCATAATATACAAATTCATGCAATGGCAGGCAAAGAAAGCCCTTCAATTAATGACTGTGCAATTGCTCAAAGAACTCTAAGTTGAAGCGAGGCAGGCCAAGTCCCGGTGGGGACGTCGAGCCATAAAGAAGAAGAAGATATGTAATTGAATATCGGTGAATTGCAAGTCATAACGTATGGTAAGTGGGGGCAGGATGGGTCACCTAAGAAATGGATCCCTATAACTTTCTGAATATAAATCGCATTTCTCTGTATTCTACCACAACTCTCAGATACACTAGTCAGCTATGATATAAGAGTATAAAAAGGTTATAAAGTTTGAAACCTGCGTCTTGACAAACAATTTTCAAAACATGACCCATCTTGCCCCACCTCATTTTAACGGGGGCAAGATGGGTCAGCTATCAGAAAACTCGATTTTCCTCCAACAAAAAATACTATATCTTCTAGTTTTTCTCTATACATCTAAGCTTCATAGACGTACAGATTACATGAAGAAAGTGTTGAAACATATCGGTAGATTATTCTCAGAACTAGAAGATTTTTGTTCGGGTAGCCATAAACGGACTTTGAAAACCTATATTTTTTGAAGGAAAATTTAAAAAATATGTTCTCAAATTTTCAGTGCTCTCATCGCTTCGATAATGTAGGTCACAGAATAGCCTTTCCATGAAAAATAAAACATTTTCAAAAACTATGCAAACATACCGAAAAATTAGGGTGACCCATCTTGCCCCGTCTACACAATACACGTAGTCATATGGAATGTATAGCATAAGGAGTTTAACGAAAAAATATTTTATTTTTTTCTGTGCGAGGAACGTATAGAATTTTCAAAACAATATACCACTTTTTTGTGTATCCCCGTCGTTCATCTGGGAAAATTATTGGAAGATTCAAAACTTATATTGTGCGATTGAAAACGGTACTGACCCATCTTGCCCCCTGACCCATCTTGCCCCCACATACCATACCTTTAATCGGATTGGAAAAGAAACAACAGTAACACACCAACATCATCGTGCTCATCATTCTACCTTATACAAAATATAGAAGTAAAAGCAACACAAGGGCAATCAGTTCGATATAGTAGAGTAGAATCACGATTAGAATACATTTAGGCGTTGTACAAAGTATATTCCACTGCAGTTGCCAATTGTAAATCGCTCACGTAGTGCCCTAGTGAACAATAGAGCTGTAAATTCGGTAAACCCTCGACTCGAGCAGTCGCGTCTTCGACCACCCTCAGCGACACCACGCTCATGCTGTGTACCACAGGCGTGCTTTTCTCATTATGCGTGTGCTCAGTACACAACGCGACACAGTTTTTCTTTTCTGACATATATTTTTCCGAGATGAACTAGCCTAGGGCTAAAAATCTCGTTAATACAGATAAAAAATGCGCTGTTCCCGCTGCTGGAACAAGCAGCTGAATGGACAGTTGTCTGGTTATTCACGTTTTGCTTTAAAAATAATTTTCGAACCTGGCGCACAAGGCTCTGAAACACCTTTGGATGACGTAGCGTAACACAATCATGTGTTCCAGCGACGCGACGCGGAACGAAAGACACCATCTTTCACATGTTTCTCACAATCAGTGGAATTGATATTTTTTTATCAGTAGAAGCATCATGTTCCTGGAGTTCCAGTGCATATTGCGAGTGGTATTAACAGGTGCAGTGATGAATTGGTGATTGGGATTGATGTTTAGGAAGTGCTTGTTGGAGTTCTGAAGACGAAGCAACCCGTCGCGTTTGTGTCAACAGTATGCAATCGCCGTAGGCTTGCCTAGTTACCTCAAGGTTATTATTTTATCCTGATCTGACGTCTCCACTAGACAGAAATGTCTTGACTTTCTTCTGGACAGATGTGTCATGACAGAAATTTTCTCTCGCTGTTTTCAAGGACAGGTGTTGTACATTTCTGTAACGTTTTCGCTTTCTAGCGCTGTTTGCAGATCAGAAGGAATTTCTCAGCCTATCTTGATGCATGGGAAATTCCTTGCGTGAATCGCTCAAGAAACCGGTTTTTCTTCGATCGCAGTACGCAGTATCAAAGAAATGACAGTTCAAATGGCAGTCACCGAAGAAAGTTTCTGCCAGGAATCACTCAAGAAGTTTCTTGAGCGATTTCTTTCGAACTCGAAACTGGGCTTCTGGCAGCAAAATGGCAAGATATTCCTGTCTAGTGGATACGTGGGGTAACGATTATTCTCAAACTGTTCTTCAAATAAACAAGACGTAATATTACAAGCTCTGCCTACCACCACTTATAAAAGGTTATGGGCACCACGGCGAACACTGCAGGTGGAGTTCCGCAATTCAAGAGCGGACCGGATCTTCATAGTGAAGATGCACCTGCATACGGTCGGCGTGTAGAATCATTAGCATTAGCATTAGCATTAGCATTAGCATTAAGCGAGTCGCACAAATTCGTAGGTGGTACAGTCCTAGACCGCTGTTATGAGGGTTGCCTCCTTCCCGTCCGAACCAAAGCACAAAGATTTGGGACTAATCTCTGACTCTTAGACAAGACTGACGCAATCCTCCAATGGTCGAGTACTGTCCTGGCCACGTCCTTGCGACTGCTGAGGAATGGGAAAGGATGGTTAGTTTTGGACACCTATGAAAAATGTAGACAACTCTACGATCTCTCAGGCCTAGGTGTCACGGGAATTAGGGTGTTGTTAGTGGAAGGGTAAACTTCAAAGGATACGCTTGGTTAACGTTCAGGCACACCATTGTTAAACTGCTTCGAATCAGTTGTATGCCCAATTCATCCTGGTTTTCTCGTCATATTGTTGGCATTTGGTTGAATTACTAGATTCTTCGGTTGATAATCTGAAATATAAAATAATATTAACATCGTACGTCAAATAAGCTACATATTAGTGATACGCTCGCCACAGTTACATATTTTTAAAATCTTATTTATATCGAACAATACATTTACCTGAATCCTGCTGAAATAAAATGTTAATTAGCAGTACATTGAAACACAAATACAAACACAAGGAAAAGAGCATCAAACTTTGATCTTGGAATATTTAAAAATACGGTAAATATCAAGATCAAAATTTGATTTGGTAGATCTTACACCGCAACGCACCGTTCTAAGGTGATCTACCCACGTTACGGGGTGCATTACGGTCGGCGTGTAGAATCATTTGACGGAAAATGCCCCAGAAGTCGTGGACGAGAAGGTCAAGTTCGGAGAAGCGGACCGGAAGGCGAAGCCGTTATGGGCGCAGATCACAAGAAATTTCTTGGGATATCTCGATGCGTGCAAAATTCAGTCAAAGAATCGCTCAAGAAATGAGCAAGCAGATTCTAGTACGGAGCTCAAATCAAATGGGGCTTGCTGTGTTAAATTTCTTGACCATTCTGGTTACGGAAAAATAGTGCATTGAAACGAAAATTACTTGAGCGATTCCGTTTGAAGTGCATACCTCGCATTAATAGTCAATTTCCTGGCCAACGAATGCAATGTTTGGAGGTCATCCGGGATGGATGGAAATGTGGGCAGCCCTTGAAGCGACGTTCGCAACCAAGTCGATCAGATCATCAGATCGCAACACCTGGTTCGGGTTCGGAAGCAGCTCAACTGACTGATGCTAAACGAAGGCGATCCGATGACACCTCATCGGACATCAAATCCAAGAGTGGCAAGATCGTCTTCAAGCTCGATTCAGCATCCGATGACCACCTCATCAAGGACAGCGAAGTGTTTGATCCGGAAGCTGAAGCAGCCGATTGTTATTAACGTGGTCCCAAGGAAGGCCAATCTCTTCTTGCGAAAACGGTCGGTGAGCACCATGGCAACAAACAATTCCCGTTGCTCACGAGGGAAGTACTGTACATCCCGGAGTGGCGCTACAATTTAATGTCCTAGAAGAAACTCGTCACGGCCGGCATGCAGCAAAACTTCGTTGAGAAGGTCGCAGTATTGAAGAAAGACGGAGAAGTTATCGCCACTGCCCAACTGTGGGGCGGACTGTCCGAGCTGGAGATTGACCTGGAACACCCAACCGTAAACTTGTGCATGTCCGACACAGATGAGCGCTGGTACAGGTGGCTTGGACATTTGAGCGAACAAGGAATGAAGGGGATGGCATCTAATAGCCTGGTGACTGGTGCAGAATTTCGTGGAGGCAAGCTACACACTCAGTTTTATTTCCCGAGCTCGGCTGTGCGAATCTCGGTTTCTGAATTTTAACCGAGACTCAACTAACAAGAGGGCTTGGCAACAAGGCGTGTTATACTGATTATCCCTCGGCATTAATAAGCTGAGATCTCATGAAAACAATTAGCTGACTACTCGGCTGTGCAAATCTCGGCATTCCCTTTCAGTGGATCTCGTGATCGAGCGACCAGGCCTCTGGAAAGGATCCACTCGGACGACCCACCTTCTTTGGATGGATCTCGGTACTTCGTGAGCTTCGTCGTTGACCATACTGATTTTGCGGTGCTATACATGATACCGTGGAAGTTCGAAGTCTTCAGCATGTTTTAGGAATATGAATCCATGGCAATGGCGAAGTTCGGCTTGAAATTTCCAAATTTGGCGGTGGACCAAGAACGTGAGAATGGCTCAAATGCACAAAAAGATGTCTATCCTTAAAAGGGCATTCATGTCGAATCGACGGTGGCATACACGCCACAGTACGCGGAAAGGTTCAACGCGAGGAGCCGGATGACTCCAAATGGTTATCGACTGTGGGATCGTGGCGCGAGGAAGATCATAATTGCTCGTGATGTGAAGTGCGACGAAAACTGCTTTCCGTATCAGAAATGTCATGAGAAGAAGGATTCTTCGCTGGTGGTGTGTTTTCCTCCCGAGCAGGAGGGGGAAGGTGAACTCGAACTCCATCCGTCCCGAGGAAATTGAATCAGATGCTGAAATCGAATCGAATGCTGATCAAGATCACGTCGCAATTGGCGATTAAAAGTAGAGGTTATGTCGTGAAAATTTGGAAGTTTGAAAGGGAAATACCAGTTCCCCATCAGTTCAATCATCAATTTTTTGGCAAATTTATCGATAAAATGAATTTTTCTACCCCGATCCCACATTAAATTTTATCTGGAACGACTCAATCACTAAAATACGAAATGGGATTTCACTAAACTTAACCTCACTTTAGGAGGCCAATTGACGAGACTGTAGACTCCACCAACACCGGGGCGTTCCCTTCGCAAATAGAACAGCGCGAATCCGAGGATGGCGGTCAACCATCAGCGAGCGGGAGCACAAGCTCCCCGGTACGTTAATCAAATTCTTAACTGGTTACATAATCCGGTTGGCACAAGAAGGCGTGGAGCGCAGAGAGCACGATGGGCGGACCAGGTGGAGCGTGATCTGGCGAGTGTTGGGCGTGACCGACGTTGGAGAGCTGCAGCTGCAAATCGAGTATTATGGCGGCAAATTGTTGATTCAGTATTATCATGAATTTGATGTTAACTGAATAAATGAATGAAATGAATGAACTGGTTACATAACCATGTGGAGCCTCGTAGCCGTGCGGTTAGGGTCACCAAGCTTATAATTGCACCATGCTATGGGGTGAGGGTTCGATTTCCGCTTCGGGCGTTGAAACTTTTCGTGAGAATAGTTTCTTCCCCGTTTCCACTGGTGCATGCTCCGTTGTCCGTTGTCTAATGTTAAGTTTAAAACAGTCTGTACAGCCGAAAGCTGAAGACGTTGTCCGTGTCTTTTTTTTTTTTTAATAACTGTTTCTGCCGATCCGTCCCAAACTTCTATAAGCATATCAGAGGCCGAAACGACTGAAAGCCGTTAAAGAGGAAATGGATTCGAAAGAGGCGAACCAAGTATGGAAATTACATCGCTGTCCCCGGAGTGTCAAGCCGCTTCAGTCGAAATGGATGATTCGTGTGAAGGAGGACAACAACGACAAGGAAGTACGCTACAAGGCTCGTTTGGTGGTGAAAGGATACCCCCATCATCAAGGCATCGACTATGAAGAAACCTACGCTCCTGTTGCGAATCGTTTCCTGTTCCACCAGATAAACGTTAAAACGGCATTCCTTCATGAGAAGGTCATTTATAATTCGGTGCCAGCCGGCGTAGAAGCGAATCAAGGCAAGGTGTGCGAACTACAGAAGTTCCTGTAAGGACTAAATCAGTCTTCCCGCTGCTAGAACGAGTGGCTACAGTTGCTAAAAATGGGATTCACTCGATCATCCCACGACTACTCTCTGTACACCAAATGCACGCCGGGGCACGAGCTGGTCGACGACCTGTTGATCGCTGGAAGGTAGCTGGCTTTCTGGGAAAATCTGGTATACAACCGTGAGGAAGAAACACTTCGACATTCGCTGGTGTAGAGGGTCGAATAGAAAGATCTCCATCCTGGGTGATTGCCCGCCATTGCCTTGACGTGCGGCCAGGTCAAATTTCTGTCGACTTCCTTTATTCCATTGTTGAGGCTATCAGGCGCGTCAATATTTCACAGCACATAGTTTCAAAAAACTACTATTGAACTCAACAGTGACATGGAGAGACTTGATCCATCGAGGATTAAACACACATTATATGTATGAAAAATAAATTCCATTTGGCAGCCTCTATTTGCTTGGAATTCTATCATATCTAATGATAAAATGTGTTAGATATGTATTATTTTAGTACACACCATGAAAAGGGGGATCAAGTCTCCCCATATCCAAAATACAGCATATTCTTAAAAAAAGGAAATGTTATAATTTTAAATACACTCTATTCATCTAAAATACAGAAAATGAATAGGAAGCCTCTGAAGTTATTTTCCTTTTAACCCTTTGGAGCCGGAGGGGTCAAACTAAATACTGTCTTCGGCAAAGTTGTTGCAAATTGAGTCCTCTATTAAGGAAAAATTTGAATATTGATATTTAAGATTTTAATGACAACCTAGAACATCCTGAACACCATGAAATTTGGAAAAACGAAATAATTAACATACCTGTTGTTCTCAAATCTGAATTTGGATATGGGTTACGTTTATATGGATTCATTTACCCTTCGGCAAGAATATAAAATAGTGTTTTATATTCTAGGATGTTCTAGGTGTTTCAAACTGTCCTGTAGTAAAGTCCTTCAAATCTACAAGTACAGTTCTATGTGTTTTCGCCATAAATTATAGCATTGCGTAATCTACTGGGGTCCGTAAAGCGCTTGACATCTACAATGTTATTTACTGACACTATACGGATATTCCGGATCAGCCAAATTACCTTGGATTTCAGAACTTCAGGTCTACACTCATAACAACAGCCATATCTGTTATACTGAGTAACGTTGTATAATCAATCGTGGTTACTGGAGCAATCTGAGTCTACTTCTTTATTATTAACCTTTGGGATATTGAAAGTCGTCCAAACTGTTCTATAATGAAGTCCTTCAAATCTACAAGAATAGCTTTGTGTGTTTTGCCTTAAATAATAGCATTGCATAATCTGCTGGGTTTCGTGAAGCACTTGAAATCTCAAATGTCATTTATAGACACTATAGGGATATTCCAGGTCAGCCAAACTTCAAGTCTACGCTCGTAACTGCAACCATATCTGACATACTGAGTGATGTTGCATAATTAACCGTGGTTACTGGAGCAATCTGAAGTCTACTTGTTTGTTATAAGTCTTTGGGATATTGAGAATCGTCCAAACTGTTCTATAATGAAGTTCTTCAAATCTACAAGACTACCTTTATTTGTTTTTGCTATAAATAATAGCATTGCATAATCTGCTGGAATCCGTGAAGCTTTCAAAATCTCAAATGCCATTAAGAGGCACTACAGGGATATTCCAGGTCAGCCCAACTATCTTGTAGTTCAGAACTTTAGATCTACACTCGTAACAACAGTCATATCTGTTATACTGAATAACGTTGCATAATCAACCGCGGATACTGGAGCAATTTGAAGTCTACTTGTTGTGTTTATTATAAACCTTTGGGATATTGAGAGTCGTCCAAACTGTTCTATAATGAGGTCCTTTTTTCTTTCATTATGTGTGCTGTAAAAAGTTTCGTTACCTAGTCTTACCCACCCAGATGCGTGAATTTCTGTGGAACTCAGAGCCATTCTAAAATACCTTTGAGATATTTCAGAAACTTCCCTAACTAAGAACTGCCAAGTAAGGTCTCGAGCACAAATATGAAGGCAAATATGGGACGCGACCGAGAATAAGGACCGAACAGTTGTGGTGAAGAATTGTTGATTCAGTTTTATTATAATAGTAATTAACGCTAAATAAATGAAATTGATACAATCATTCAGGTTGGTAATGTTGTGGAACTCAAAACAGTGAAAAAGCTATTATTACGGCTGTAGACTCCATGAAAAATATTGCACGGCAATGTGTACGATCCTTAATATTCCAAAGCTATGTCAGAGTCTCTGTATTCTGTGAACTCCAGTAAAAATAATAGATTATAGATTTTAAACAGCATAATAGTGATCCCACTTGATCTGATGATGTCCATTGATCATTTAGAAAATAGACATAGATTGCGGTTTAGATGACCAATAATATTTCGACTGATCTGATACTGTCTTTTGAACTTTTAGAAGTCTTACTGGACATAATAGAATATAAATCATAGCTTTGTATAATGAAAGAAGTTACCGTTACACCCGTAGACTTTAGAATCCGAACGCAATAACAATTTCGATGACCTAGGATACCTCAAATGATCTGGTAATGTCTTTTGAATTTTCACAAAACTTACTGGACATGATAGAATACAACCCGACTAACAATCGCAAGCCGCATACAAGCATGCATGCTAAATTGTTGCTTTATAACAGCTTTATTATGATGTACATATTACTGTACATTTGCTTTTTCAATTGAAGAAGTAGCCAATGTTCAACCTTTCGTATCTCTATTAACAATGATAATTTAAAACACTTCTCAAGCGTTTTTTTTTTAGATTTTTTTTTCAACATGCAGTAATTCCTTTACAAAATAGTTTAACAAGACCTTTTTCTGCTTCTTGTTAAGTTCATGTTAAAAATATCGAGTGGTTGGTAGTCAACTTCACCTCCTCGATCGTTTCACCGTAGACTTCGAGCGTAATATCGTCGGCAAATCCGACAATCTTGCGGGACTCCTGAGGTTATGTGAAAGCACTTCCGACCCACCTCCGTGTCGTAGACTAGTACACGATTCTGAAAGTAACTTCCGAGAATCTTGTACAGGTACTCCGGTATCCCCAGACGCAAGAGCGCATCAGCAATAGCAGACCAGCTGGCGCTATTAAACGCATTCCTTACATCCAGAGTCACTACCGCGCAAAAGCGAATTCCCCTCCTCTTAGGCTCGAGTGTTTTCTCGGCGGTTTTTGTAACCGACAAGATAGCGTCTACGGTGGACCTCCCCTTCCGGAAGCCGTACTGGTTGCTCGAAATACCATTTTCGCCCTCGGTGAACCTTAACATTCTATTGATCTTTCCGAGCACCTTCCCCGCCGTGTCAATCAAGCATATTGGTCTATATGCCGACGGGTCTCCGGGTGGTTTCCTCGCCTTTGGCAATAGTACCAGGCTCTGCCTCTTTCAAGCTTCTTGGAAAACTCCCTCATCCAGGCATTTCTGCATAGCAGACCTGAACATCTCGGGAGCCTCTGCAATAGCTACTTTTAAGGCCAGGTTCGGAACTCCGTCCAGACCTGGGGCCTTACCTACGCTAAGGCACTTAGCTATCCCCGCAAGTTCCACATCGGTGACCCTCTCCTCATCGCCAGCCCCAGCCCCCGGCTGTCCTACGAAAGGAGGCAGAGGACTAGGATCATGACGCGGAAAAAGTCCTCCAATGATCCCCTCCAACATCTCTGGAGATTGCTCTGTAGGAGCCATCACACCTCTCGTCTTGGCCATAACGATCCTGTAGGCGTCACCCCACGGGTGACCCTCAAAGCAGGCCTTTTTGCTTGCTCTTATCTCGGTCTTAAGCGCGGCTTTTGCAGCGGCGAACACCACCCGCCGTTCGTTTCGCTCTTCCTCTGATCGTGCTCGCTGCATCCGCCGCCTAGCCCGTAGGCAGGCGCGGCGCAGGTCCGCAATCGCGTCGGTCCACCAGTAAGCCGGTGGCCTCCCATTTCTAGGGTGGACTCGCCTAGGCATGGTCGCATCACACGCACGTGAGAGCACCGCTACCAGCTCGTCGCCGTCTAAACCGATTAAGCTTCGCTCACGGTGGAGCGCCTCCCTAAATACCCCTTCGTCGAAGTATATGATGTCTTCCACCTGCGAGGGCTTGGCCTTGGCCTAGCCGCCTCTTCTTCTATCCGCTGTCTGCTGTTGTTGTAGTCGATACTGTAGCGAACCGCCAGGTGGTCGCTGTGAGTGTAGCCATCATCAACTCTCCAGTTCGAACTACGATCGGCCACCGCGGAGGCGCATAACAGCTACAGAAGAAGACCCCGTTTACTTTGGCGACCACGAAGCTCTCATAGGTAGTAGACACCAACTCCTGGACGGGGTATTTACCCGTCGTCCATATCGCCGCCAGTTTTCTGGTTCCATCCGCGACCTATTTGCCGTTGCCGGCGGGTACTCGGTATGGGTCCGATATGATGGCGATATCCGTCTCCCACTCAGAAACCGCCCGACAAAGCAGTTGCTGAGCCGCAAGAGCAGCCCTCGCCTTCTTGATCCGTGCAACTCCTATGTCGATCTTGGTGTCGCCATCGGCCCCCATTTGGCTACCAAGATATTGGAAGCTTTCAACATTCTCCACTGATTGCCCAGCTACCGCAAAGCTGGAAGGGTTGACCGTATTTACATCCAACGATTTGGTCTTGTTGACGCTGAAGGAGCGATTGGCAAGATCATCAAGCTTGCTCTGCATATCAGAGCGCTGTTGAGCTAAGAGAGCAGCGTCATCAGCCAATTCGAAGTCATTTAGGTGCTCTATGGTAATGGGCTGTCACAGCAATCCACGATTTGGTTCACAGTTAATCGCACCTTACAGGATCTCGTCGATTACGCTGAGGAACAGTAGCGGTGATAGTATACATCCTTGCCTTACTCCAATAACGACCCGGATGGGATCGGACAAAACACCGTTATGCAGTACTCTGCACGAAAATGCTCTGTACTGTGCTTCAATGTGGCCGATGATTTTCTCATGGAGACCCTTGCACCTAAAGGCTTCCCACATGTTTCCGTGATTGAGACGGTTGAAAGCTTTTTTGTAATCAATGAACAGCAGGTAGAGAGACTCTTGGAACGGAGTGTGACAATATGGGCCACACAGGATCGTCCGGCACGGAATCCTGCTTGCTGTCGTCGGAGAGTTCCGTCAGTTTACTTCTGATGTATCCGGTTGAGGATCACTTTGCAAAGGACTTTGAGAACGATACACAGTAACATGAAACCCCGCCAATTATCGCATATAGTCACCTTTTCTTGGGTACCTTTCACTAAGACACCTTGCATCCAGTCGGCCGGAAATGTCACTGTTTCCCATATGTTGCATAATTGATGAAGCAGTTGTGCAGATACTACGGGGTCAGCTTTGAGCATCTCAGCTGATATGAGATCGACCGCCGGGGCTCTGTTCGATTTCATTTTACGGATGCGTGTTTCTATCTTCGGTGTTGACATGGGTAATGCGTCGTCCGCCGATCATGCTGAGGTGTAGATGGCGTGGCCGACACTTGAAAAAGGTTTCCAAAGTGCTCGAACCAGTGATTCAACTGGTCAGCCGGGTCGGTCAATAACTGTCCAGACGTGCCTTTCACGGACATCGTAGCATTCATCTTAGGGGCTGTCCATTAATTACGTAAGGGTTTATGGGGGGAGGGGGGTTTCAGAAATCTTACGCGCCATACAAACATATTTTTGTTTTCATACAAAAAATCTTACAAGGGAGGGTGGGGGTGTCGAAAATCGTGACAATTCCCTTACGTAATAAATGGACAGCCCCTTAGTCCCATTAAGGCGACTTGAAATATCGTAGAGGAGACGAATGTCGCCGGTTTCCCGTAACGTGGGTAGATCACCTTAGAATGGTGCGTTGCGGTGTAAGATCTACCAAATCAAATTTTGATCTTGACATTTATCGTATTTATAAATATTCCAAGATCAAAGTTTGATGCTTTTTTGTGTTTTGTAGTTAATTTTGTTTCAATGTATGTACTGCTAATCAACATTTTATTTCAGCAGGTTTGAGGTAAATTTATCGTATGATATAATAAATTTTGTAAAAATATGCAACTGTGGCGAGCGTATCACTTATATGTAGCTTATTTGACGTACGATGTTAATATTATTTTATATTTCAGATTATCAACCGAAGAATCTAGTAATTCAACCAAAGACGACGAGAAAACCAGGATTAATCGGGCAGACAACTAATTCGAAGAAGACTAACAATGGTGTGCCTGAACGTTGACCAAGCGTATCCTTTGGAGTTTACCCTTCCACCAACAACACCCAAATTCCCGTGACATCTAGGCCAGAGAGATCGTAGAGTTGTCTACATTTTTCATAGGTGTCCAAAACTAACCATCCTTTCCCATTCCTCAGCAGTCGCAAGGACGTGGCCAGGACAGTGCTCGACCATTGGAGGATTGCGTCAGTCTTGTCTAAGAGTCAGAGATTAGTCCCCAATCTTTGTGCTTTGGTTCAGACGGGAAGGAGGCAACCCTCATAACAGCGGTCTAGGACTGTACCACCTACGAATTTGTGCGACTCGCTTAATGCTAATGCTAATGCTTGTTAAGTTCATGTTAAAAATTGCACATGTATCTGTATAATGAGTTTTTTAGAAGTCAAATAAGCGCTTTCGTTTTATCATACTTCGACTCAGTGTACAGGATGAAAAACACGTGTTTTTTACTGAACAGCAGCTGAATTAAAGTGTTGTTCAGTTGTTAACAGAACATTAACAGAACATTATTCACCAATGCTGAATAGGAGTCGAAGTGTGGTTATTATTAAACCACGGGATGTTTATGCTTCAATTCATCATCTCTAGGATGGCGCAGATAGGAAGGCGTGCGGCTTGCAATCGACGGGTCTTGAGTACGAATCTTGATTTAGGTAAATGTACACAGCTAATTGCGTTCGGTAATTTTTACCGAAATCTCAACCGCTGAGCGTTCGGTAATGGATTTTTACCGCAATTTTGTAAAAAATTACAAAATTTCGGTAAATTGTTATCGTTTATCTGTCAAACTCTAACGAAGCTCGGTAGAAGTTGTAAGCTTTACCGAATTTTTCCTGTAAAACAAACTTAACGGTTGAGATTTCGGTAAAACATTACCGAAGTCGGTGATTTTTTCTTAGTGTGTATGTGTAGTTATTATTTCACAGCATAAGTGCCAATCATAAACTCTCGTGGAAATTGAAAAATTTGGCATTTTATTTACTTTTAACCATTTTTGCTAAATCTGAATATCAGCTTTACTCTATAGTTGTAAAACGATTTAACAACAAACAATTCAGTTGGTACACAATACTATGCTTGATAGTTTCTCCAAATTTGTGTGAACAAAATCAGAACAAAGGTTGTTCCTTAAAATTATCCAAATGTTATTCAGCATCATGCTGAATTAATTCGTCGTAAAGGTGCTTGTAAAATGAGTGATTTTTAGTTGGGAAGTTACCGTTACATCCGTAGACTTAAGGATCTAAACTCAAGAACAATTTGGATTGCATAGGATATCCCGACTAATCTGATACTGTCTATCGAAGTTTCAGAAGACTTACTGGTTATGATAGAATACAAATCGTAGCTTTGTATAATGAAAGAAGTTACCGTTACATCCGCAGACTATAGGATCGCCAATCCGGAGACGGCGGGTTCGATTCCCGTTCCGGTCGGGAAAATTTTCTCGACTCCCTGGGCATAGTGTATCATTGTACTTGCCACACAATGTACAAATTCATACAATGGCAGGCAAAGAAAGCCCTTCAGTTAATAACTGTGGAAGTGCTCTAAGAACACTGAGTTGAAATGAGGCAGGTCAAGTTCCAATGCGAACGCCGAGCCATAAAGAAGAAGAAGAAGAAGGATCTAAATTCAAGAACAGTTTGGATGACCTAGGATATCCTAACTGATCTGATACTGTCTACTGAACTTTCAGAAAACTTACTGGCCATGACAGATTACAAATCACAGCTTTGTATAATGAAAGAAGTTACCGTTATACCCGTAGACTTTAGGATCTGAACTCAAGAACAATTTGGATGACCTACGATATCGCGACTGATTTGATACTGTCTATTGAACTTTCAGAAGACTTACTGTTCACCGTGTTCACCTTGGAGGCCAGAGTATGGTAGAATTTGACCCGATACCAATCTGTGTTCTCAAAACATCGGCCAACAGAATTCCCTCTGTCCCAGGATCATAAGCTTGATACGGCATGCGGCATGCCTTATTGGTTAGTTATGCCAGTTTACTCTGTTAGGCTGGAGTTATATACATTGCAAGTTTCAATTCTTGACCAGCGTTTCGCGCTAAAAGTCGTTGCCTTCGAGTCAGTTTATTATCTTTCATTTTCGGTTTCTGTTACGGTTTATGGGTTTCGAGAACAGCAGGTCTTCTATCCACCGTGGTTGGGCTCCCACCTTAGGTATAGCTTCCGGTGGAGGAGCATTTTATCTTGTTGAAGTCAGAAGGACAACAACTTTGTCATAGATTGGCCTGTGGAAGCATGAGGTAGGGACTTGTGAGGACAAGAGCTATTTTAGACGCTCTCCTTGTCAACTCACCGCTTTGAGTTGAATGAGCCAAAAAATTTAAAATCGTTGAAAAATTACCGGAGATATGATCATGTCAGTTTCGTGGGTACCCGGATTTTTTGTCGGCCACATAAGGATTAAATACCAGCTATGTCGAGAACATGCCTTCGAGCGTCTCCTTGTATTTTTACATCAATCTAATCTAAATTAAACCATATTTTAAAAGTTATGATTTCAATTTTTCACTTCAAAATTCTATGTACTACAACTTTGCAATTTCAATTATGTACAACAATAATGAAATGTAATTTTTCTGTCATATTTTCTTCCCATCCAGGAATGCCCATCGTCTTGCGGTGGGAGCGGCTGTTCTAGCTGTCAGGAGGGCACATCTCTTCCCTTGCCGGGCCTGCACGGATCGGATTTCGTCGACTGCGGAAACTGTCTCGACCACAACGGTGCGCTCAGGTGAGCTAAAATAAAGAAAAACAAATTCGCCATTCAGTGCATGTACCACCAAAATAATGCAAAACTGGTTGGAGCCTCTGTAATGTCCAGTCCAGTGTTTAGCATTTCCAATGGCTGTGGTTTTTGGCTCGGTTGGATATGGTTCAAGTGAGTTTATGTCAGAAGTCAGCAGTCGTTGACATTGTAGAAATAAAGTGCGCGCCAAAATTGCATTTAAAATCGTCGTATCTTACCCTCCTTTTTTCTGGCGTGCCGTCCCAAATGGGGCATTACCTGCATCCCAGAATTGTGGTCTATGAGCACTTCAACAGATTGACTAGAAGCCTGGAAGGTTTCTCTGCGAATTGGTCATTTCTGCATTGTGCTTGACATGAGGCCATTTGGAATAAAACGATAAAGTTTACATGACATCATTTGCCATAATGCCTTCAACACTCAAAATCGCCTATTTATAAAGAAAGAGAAAAAATATAGTTATGCCAAACGGTTGTGTTCATTGTCCTTTAGTCCTAAGAATAGCTCTGAATGTTCTGTAAATATTTATTCGAAGAATTTCGTTACTCGACCCAAACTCTTTCAAGCGATCTTCAACATATCAAATTGCAGAGTTATTTCCAGTTTTCTCAGTATTCCCAAGATTGTCTCATAAATGAGCAGTTTAGTTTGATCCTAAAACCGCATGTCTCCCATCATCCATTTGCTGGCTGCATTTTGATTTTGGTGGTGCGATGCAAACCATGATCGTCGTCACCGTGTGAACCACATTTTCCCATCCATGTGACATCATGGCCATAACGATGAAACATAATTACGCGCACCTCGGACCATCCGTCTGTCCAGCCAATCGACCGGCAACTTCTTATCAAAATAGATTTGCACAAGCTGAGGTTGTTATGCATGCATGCCACGAAACGATCCTGCCTGCCTGCATTTGCGTCGCCAAAACCTCAACGCCAAGATTGGGTATATCGATTACATTGCTGTATATTGCTGTTCAGATGAGAGACCGCTTACCATTCAAGATGAATGCTGCTGTGGGATGCTGCAGAAGATGGGAACCATTTTGCAATCTCACGTTTTTCCATCCCGCCATGTAGGGGAAAGCGGGGTGAAATACTGGCCCCTTCAGAAAACTATGGAGGGAATGGCTTATAGCTCAACCGGTGAACACCTAAGCCTAGCTAGTCAGCATGGTTCTACTGGGTTCAATTTCAGGCGCAGTTCATAAGCTTTTCGTAATGGACATTCAGTTGATTGGCATATGCCCGCCCACCCAACGAATGCAAAAAACGATTAATTTTATAAATAATGTTTCCAGTTAATTGTGCTCAATCTAGGAATGGAGTGAAGTGACGCTTCACGACGGGGTGAGAAAGCTCGACTCAAATGAGCTGACTCGCCGTGTAAATTAAATAATAATAATAATTATCTTTATTATCGAGATTTTCAGCCTATGGCTGGTTCATCTCCTAGTGTAAATTAAATGGAGAGCCACTTGATTTGAGTCGAGGTTCTCACTTCGATGCACGGATTGAGCAGCTTCACGTTACTCCATTCGTAGAATTAGCACGAATAAATATATTGTCGGTGGACGCATAACTGTCCCATATAACTTAAACAGCGTAACAAAAACTTTTGGTCTGTCTCAAGAGCAAACTTTTGTGTCTCTGACAGATTTTGGGCCGCTGAATCAGAATCCGGGCTCAGATTTGCTCCAGCGCGTCACAATTTTGAGCTGTATCTCAATTTATAGGGCAAAATATGCGGTTTCGGGCTATTTTGATTGATTCAGCGGCCCAAAATATGTCAAAGACACATAGTTTGCTCTTGAGACAAAAAAATGTTGCGCTGTGGTATTGGCCTTTTTGTACCATTATAGCTTAGTTTTGAATGATTTTTACTCCATTCTATATAATTCCAAAATTCAACTCCTTGATATCTATAACAGCGTCGACGAATCGCTGGTCTCTCGTTATTTCATCATTACCATTCCCTATTCACATGACTTTTTGGCGCAAATTTCTCAAATGGAGGAGAACGTGCCTCTGGAGCCGACCTACTGATACCGTAACATCCCGCTAGTTCGAGATTGATTGCAATCGAATTACCAGAGTAAGCTTTTAATTCGACAAACTGGTCACCCTACACAGCATTGTTCATTGCAACTCTACTTATGTTTTTGTTTTGATTTTCAGATTTTTATTGAATACGAATTTAACAGATTTTGTGGTAGTGCGAATGCAAAGCTAGTTTTTTTAACGATTGCATTTACATCGATCGTTTCGCATTCACAGTGTATATCACTGTGACATTTAATCACTTTTTAATTCGAAAAATATCTAAAAAGCGGGATACGAGTTAAAAAGATTCGAATAAGCGAGGTAAGACGGTATTGCAATATTTCTTTTCATTAGTTTTCCGTGGTGGTAGAAAAATATTCAGTAAACGTTTAGATCCAGTCTTTTCGTATACTTTCCATTGTATTTTAATTCCTCATTTTCAAACTGCATGGGAATTTCAGAATGGTTTCGGAGAAGTTTCTGGTAGATTCAGAGGAATTTCAAGGTGTTTCAGGTGGTATCAGGGATTTTACAGGGTTTTAAGGATGCTTTTTCAGGCGTTTCACGTTTAATTCGAAAAATAATAAAGCACCATGAATGCGTAATAAAATAGGGATATCACATAAAGACAAATACACACATAACATATAACTTACATCCAACTTTAACAAAGAAATTCTTCCATCGATGACCTTAAAGTTGGTCGGCTAGACATACGATAACAAAACTGCAACACTGCAACTTATACAGGGTGTTAGGTTCCTGAGTGCAAATTTTTAAAGGGTGATAGAGGACCATAAATGGTGAAAAAAAATTATTTTACGCATATGGTCAAATCTCAACCGTTACGTAGTTATTGAACTTCCCATGTTTTTTACTCTTATTGCCTTAACTGGCTATAAGGCCGTTACAAATATTTATTTCACTTTTTGTCCCACCACTCTTTGGCTGGTCGAGGGGGGGGGGATAAAAATAATAAAGCATTTATTCAGAAAAATATTAAAAACTCATCGGATTTGTTAAAGAATTTTTAGCAAGACTCGATATTTTGATAAATATTTTTTTATCTGCCCCCTCAAAATGCCATTTTGAGCCAAAAATTTTTGAAGGGGGGGGAGACAAAAAATCAAAATTAAATTTGTATCAGCCTAAACTTGAAAATGGTCAAACTTATCGAAGTTTTTTGACCCTTATTCGAAAGATTTTTGAATTTTCTATCAAATGGCATCTTTGAATCGATTTGTTTAGTTAAATAACTAAGTTTTCTAGAGCAAAATAGCAAAAATAGTGTATTTTTATTGGTTTTTGTCAATTATCTTTGAAACATGCGTAACAAATTAAAATTCTTTCTTTGGCAAAGTTGTGGCCCCTGTTGCACTCTACAATTCGTTATTTGACACCAAACTCCTAGCTCTTTTCGTTTTCTTGCAATTTTTATTTAAATGTGCGGCACAATGCGCAAAAAAGCTATTTCCATGACAGTTGCAAATTTATGATCTGAAATGCGATGTTAAAATCGAAATTGCAATAAAACGATAAGAGATAGAAGTTTGATGTCAAATAACGAAATGTAGAGTGTAACAGGGGCCACAACTTTGCCAAAGAAAGAATTTTAAATTACTACGCATTTTTCAAAGATAATTGACAAAAATCAATAAAAACACACTACTTTTGAGCTATTGGCTCTAGAAAACTTAGTTATTTAACAAAACCAATCGATTCAAAGATGCCATTTGATAGAAAATTCAATAATCTTTCGAATAAGGTTCAAAAAACTTCGATAAGTTTGACCATTTTCAAGTTATAGCCAGTTAAGGCATTTATGGTCCTCTAATATCCTTTAAAAATTTTGCACTCAGGAACCTAACACCCTGTATAAGTATAATGGGCCCTACCAATACCCGTGCCGACGTTGGGCGCCATTATTACAAAATACTAATGAGTCACTACAAATTCATAGTAAAATATAACAGATTGTAGTGGAACACTACAAATTCGTAATAAAATTGGACTTCACATAAGAACATATGTATACTACACAGAACATACATCGTGCCCTGTTACCCTATAGTGGTTAACAGTTTCCGATGACAGGATGACGAGTTTTCATAATTGTCGTTGGTCCATCAGTTAATCCTATAACCATATTTTCTCTGGCAGGTTGCCTACTGTTCGCAACGTTTAGTTGTTTTCATAGCTTGAGTTTTGTCTAGGAGTTTCTAATCCTAAGGGGGCATGCTGAATCGGATTTTAATATATATGGGACGTCTACACTTGGATGTCCCTGTTAAAGAAGGGTCTGCACATGTCTTCTAATTAGTCATTGCCCGAAATGACCGAAATGTAGGCCATCAAAATCAGACTGGTTAGATCTAATGATGCTCCATCACGCCAGAGCACTATAAATGTTAATTTAATCAGGAAAATATTTACAAGTTAAAAGAACACATGTAGGGTCTTGCACCATTTGGGCAGGTGTACCTATTTTGGGCACTTGCCGCTATAACTAAATCAATTTCAAACCGATTGATCTGAATTTTTGTATAAAGTTAGGCACGTACGGTATCTAACTCTGTACAAAAATTCAAATCAATCGGTTTGAAATTGACTTAGTTATAGTGGCAAGTGCCCAAAATAGGTAACCTGCCCAAATGGTACAATACCCTAACACAAAAATAAAACTTGTAACAAGGTTAAGGGGTTTCTGGGGAGCTTTTTGGGTATCAGTGGGTTATTTGGGTATCCAAGCGAGTTTCATGAAGTGTAACAGGGGTATTAAAGTATTTAGGGTGGATTCACGGCCGTTCATGGGGGTTTGAATTCTTTCCGGAATGTCAAAGTCTTTTAAGAAGATCGTCAAGATGTTTCAAAGTGTTTCAAGCTGTTTCAAGGGTGTTTGAAGTGATTTCCGCAGATTTTAGGAGTCTTTCATTCCAAGAGAGTTTCAAGGACATTTAAAGGGGGTTTTGGGCGTTTCAAAATAATCTAAAAGGTCAGTGATGGGTATTCAGGAGTTTCAGAGGATGTTAGACGGGTTTTCGTGGGTTTCAAGGATATCCAAGAGAGCTTCAAGAGGTTCTAAGAGTAGTCTCAAGGCGTTTAAGGGTATTTAAGGGGGTTTCAGAGGTTTTCAGGAGAGTTTGGAAGTAATTTCCAGAGATTTCAAAATACTTTCAATAAAGTTTCAGGGATGTTTTCGATGGGTTTCAAGGCATTTCAGGCGTTTTTGATGATTTTATTGGGTTTATGGGGGTTGTCAAGATAGTTTCAAGGAACGGCAAAACTTTCGGTGAACCGAGGACTTCACTAGAAACGATTTTACAAACAGAGCAGCAGTATCAAAGCGTTTCAGGGAATAGGTTTTTGTGGGTTTCTAAGAGTTTCAGGGGACTTTAAAGTGAACATTAAGGCATTTCGGACTTCAGATTCAATTCAAAGCGTTGACTGACGATGATAGAATGTTTCTTTATTGACTGAACTCTTATGTGGTAACCTATGTTTGGTATGGTACAAGCGAAATGCAATAAACGAAATGCAGTAAACTAGCGAAGTTAATTCAACACATGTGGAGACACTTATAATATTTGAAAACAAGGAAAGGTTTTCGGTTCTGATTCAGTTCTGCTTTTTGTCAAGTTTGGGTGGTTGAAAATTAGATTACAATGTCATGGTATCATAAAGTGTTTGATTGATACGGATGTGAAAGATAGTATATGTTTCTAACGGGTGGTCAAATGAATTGAGGGATGGTGAAATCATGAAGGAAAAGAACGGAGTAGTCACCTTCTATCTAACTAGACGGCTACCGACCTGCTTTGAGAGTCTCTGACAGAGTGCCAATGCGAATCCGTAGGGTGTTGTCTACAGGATTGTGATGGCCAAGACTACTGAGGTGCAATGGCTCCTACAACAGAGCAGTCTGCAGAGGTATTGAAGGGGATCATCTAGGGGCTTTTTCCGCGTCATGATCCTAATCCTTGACCTCCTTTTCTAGTACAGCCGGGAACTGGGGCTAGCGATAAGGAGAGGGTCACCGGTCACCGCCGACGAACTTGTGGGGATAGCAAAGACCCTTAGCGTGGGTAATGCCCCAGGTCCGGAAGATGTTCCAAATTGGGTCTTAAAAGAAGCTATTGATGAGGCTCCAGGGATGTGGCCAAGTAAATACATTCTGCCATCCTAATCATACAACGGTATTTATATTACAACAAATTCGAACACATAAGGCCATATGAATAAAGATGAGTAAATATTCTTTACAGAGATCTCTGTGAAGTTTCACAGAGATTTGCTCCACGGCTTTACATAGATTTAGTAAAGAGTATTTACTCAGCTTTATTCATATGGCCTATAGTGTGTGTAAACGTTATTTGATGGGGATAGAAGCAAAGGGGTGTAAGTGACAAAAAACGCTTTCGAGTGTATGAACACAGACAAACAGACGCAACTCTTAGAAGAAATTCATCAAAAACTTTTGCCCGATGTATTTTTTATGAGCACACTGTCACCTGTTGGTAGAACCGCGCGCGACACTGTCGGTCATGATAGATTTTGATTTGACGTTTGTCTAACACTCACACTACTAAACAAAGCGCCTGTAATTTTCGTTTGCATCATTCAGCACCTCTGGTGGAAGGATCGCGCAAATCAAATGAAATTTGAATTGATCGTTAAATGCATGAGCCAAGTTGTTTGGAAGAGTGTTACGTCTGTTTGTCTGTGATATACCTGAGACTTAACCGTAGTACATTATTTCCATGTAGGTGAAACCATCAGTCAAAATTCCCGATACTTCAGAAAGCCGCAATTTGATTCAACTCATGATTACTTACCCTAAGTGTAATTTTACTGTTGCGTACGAAAAGAACCAGTCGAAAAGATAAAATGCGTCACTTAAGCTAACACTTAAAATTTCTACTCAGAGCGTACTAAAGTTGATATTACTAAAGAAACGATTACTGATTCTGTTCTTTTCATTTTACACCGATTCACCCTTTATGCTCCGAACTTATTTTCACCGTTTTTTTTTTTTCTCTTCTTCCTTTCTCAACATTCACAGCTCGCAAACCAACCTGGGCAACTACTGGAGCGAAGATATGAGCACATTCCCAGGACTGCCACCACTGGATATCGACCCGTTGCCCAGTTTGTTCCCCTTCTCGCCCTGTGGTGCTACGTACAAGTAAGTGTCGGCCGACGATTACAGAGAGGTTTATGAAGTAACGGGTTACAGCAAGCGCTCTACTGGAGTTCATTTAGCTCTCATAGATATACCTATCTACTCTCTGTCTATTTTCCAGTAGGCTTCTAATGCTCATGTGATACTATCATGAGACGGTAAAATGGCTCTAATCGGGGACTAAATTTGATCGCTGAGTGTGGTTTTGTCGACATTCTACTTCATTGAAAGTGGATGCTGCTTGGATATCATTTAATTCAAGTCTCATTAATCATTAGGGGGATTCACTTAACAGCGTAAACTGCTTATTAAAGTTTATTCTGATTAAACGTCGCGATCACCAAGGCAATCTTTGATTATTTCATTCGCAATTTCATGAAACGTTTCAAATAATCAGAAAATCATGGCTTACGCAGCAATTTAAACTGTTTAGTGAATCCCCTTATTGACTTTTTGAAGGGCTGTGGAAAATTTGAATTTGATGAACTGTGAGTCTAGGAGTATGGAAATTTCACGGTTTGTTGTCTGATCCAGCATTGAGGTCTCCCAATCTTATTAGGTACATATTTACTACCGCTCTTTCTCGTGTTTTTGACCCCATTACCGGCATCACAGGTAAAAAAAATGTACATTAAGGTACACCGGGGCAAGTTGAAACGGGTGGGGCAAAATGAAACACGAAGTTTTGAAATAGATTTCAATATAATTTGGAAATTTGTCCTTCGCTAAAAGATTGTTTGAATCAAAAACTATGTGTTATGGCGATCAAACTGTTTATCATCATTAGAAAACATCATGTTAACCCGCTGTTTCATCTTGCCCCACCCGTTTCAACTTGCCCCGGTGTACCTTATTGTATGTTTCTTTCACAACAAAATGCGTTGCCAACTTCCAGTCGGCATTTCTGAATCATTGCGACGAATCAAGCACCCCCTCTGCTGTTGTTTGTGTTAGTGAGATCGGAGTAACGTCAGACTCCCGCCTGCTGATTGACTGGCGACGACTCTGGCGATGTTTTCACACGTGACAGATTCAAATCGTCGTGTTCGATAAGGCGGGAAATCGACAATACGTTTCCGCCATCGTCTCAAATTTACGAGCGAAACCAAGCAGCTGAACGGACTTCGTGAAAATCGTCCCACTCGTGTTTATACTCGCTCTCCTTATTACACCCTCTAACGCAATGTTGAACAGCACGCACGAATAAGACTATCACCTTGCCGTAAACCTCTGCGAGATTCGAAGGGACTCGAGAATGTCCCTGATACTCGAACTACGCACACCACTCGATCCATCGTCACCTTGATTAATCGTATCAGTTTATCCGGGAATCCATATTCGTGCATAATCTGCCATAGCTGTTCTCGATCGATTGTAGCATACGCCGATTTGAAATCGATGAACAAGTGATGTGTGGGCACGTTGTATTCGCGGCATTTCTGTAACACCTGGCGGATGGCGACCATCTGGTCCGTTGTAGCGCGTTCACCCATAAATCCAGCCTGATATTGCCCCACGAACTCTCTTGCAATAGATTATAGACGGCGGCATACAATTTGAGAGAGTATCTTGTAGGCAGCGCTCAATGCCCAAGTAACATTTCAAGTTTTATTCTGCTCTATTAGCAGTTTTCATGATCAATTCCTTCAAAACCTTCTGACATCCGCTATAAGAGCGCCTTTCAACCAAGTGGACCACACTTATAGAGGTTTTCAAAGGTATATTTGGATCAACAATAAGATCACAATAAAGCCTACATTTGCTCGAGATTTTTCAGTATTCATTTACTAGTGCGAGAGGAAGAAAACAAATCAATGTTGACATCACAATCCCATGGAATCTTTTCCCAGCGATTATATCAAGTGAATTAACGTAATTATAAGTGACTTTGCGTTGATTTCCGGGACACCAAATTATGTGCAAATACAATTTTACCGCAAACATGGTGATTATGGCTGCAGAAAATCAACGCGCCTCTCGAAAAGTGCTGTTTTGATGCAAATTAAATTTAAAAAATGAGTGAAATATCTAACCATTTGTGAGATTACCTTTCCGAATAAGCATTTTCTGCTAGTATGCCGTGTTAAGCATATAATCATCGAGGTATGTATTATTAAGTTGAAATTTTTGATTGCCAAATTAATACCGCTCGGAAAAAAATCCATATTCCAATATGGCAGCAGTAGTTTGCTACGAAAACAGCGCATTTGACAATAAACCTAATATCTCTTCGTCAGAACTACAATAAGTGTAATCGATCGTGCCTTCACCATATTGAACTCACAATAAAACCATATATGGCTATTTTTTTATGAGATGGCGCTCAAATCGGTCATGGATGACATTTCACTGTGGTCCACAATGGATGGCCAAAAAAGTTTAACGGAATAATTAAGACTATTACAATTGATCATATAATATTGTAATAATATTTTGATGAGATGGACATTATAAAACGGTGTATTATTTTATATAAATGAATAAATGAATGAATCAAATAACTTATGGATTTGAACCATGGTTAAGATTATGTTAGTTTTGGCCTATTAGACACAGTGCATCCGCGAGCATGCCTTCAGAACAGTGATTGCTCTTTCAAGGGATATTTTAAAGTACTCTTGACAACCACAATAAAATCTGTTATAAATCAAATAAGTTACTGGGTTTGCTACTTTTATGACAATCTTATTGGTGCTTTCAAGAACGCTTATACTATTCAATAAAACTTTCACCAATGGTATTGTAGATGGCTCCTATAAACGTCTCATAAAACAAAAATAAATCCAGTAAGCTCTGAAAATGTTACTTGGGATAGAACCAGGCATCAATTTTTTCCCTCACTCACGCGAGTAACGATCTATCGCACAGCGATATTATCCAGGAGAAAATGGTTGCTAAGGCCAGTAGTACACAGGGTCAAATATTTGACAAGGAAAGAACTCAAGAAACAACATCAGTTTGACACTAATGAAAATTCGATCGAGTCAAACAAGATGTTTGAGCATTGGTTTCTTTTTGGACAAATATTTGACCCTGTGTACTAGCAGCTTAAGTCTGCATCAACCCATGTTTTCACCCGGTTGACGTCTGAGCAGTTCCGTGTTATCTAGATGGCCATGAAAACAAAAACAATTAATGTAAACACGGCAGTATTAAACGTCAAAATAATTGATCTCGTGCAGCGGTGGAGACGTTATGTGACTTGGAGACGGAGTGAAAAATTTGATGCTCTGTTGTTTATCCGTGAGTTGTGCATGGAGAGAAAGAGAATTATCGCGAGCGCTGGAGGGAGAGACTTTTATTTTTCATCCCATGCAGTGAAAAATCATGATCGCGGAGGTGGATAAATCCGAGGAATCCGATCACGTGAGTGAGAAATTTGATGCCTGGATAGAACTCATCCTTCATGTCATCGGGTTTGTCGTTCGTTGGCGCATAGATGCTGATCAGGCTGTAGTTGAAGAATTCGCCCTTCATCCTCAACACACAGATTCGGTCGCTTATCGGCGTTCATCGAATAACTCGCTTCATCTGCTTCCCGATCACTATATAGCCAACTCCGCGTTCTGCCTTATCGCCGCCGCTATAGTAGATGTGGTACTTGAATGAAGTGTTGGCGATGGGATCCACCGCTCGGAACTCGCGTTCTCCAGTTTTGGGTTAGCATATCTCCTGGATAGCAGCCACATTAACGCCGACATTCTGCAGTTCACGAGCCAGAAGCCCAACACGTGCGGGGTTCTCACGTTCCAAGATCCGACTTTTCAATCGTTGTCCTTTATTCGTTGCCGCGTCTGTTGCCGTTGAAACAATCCGTTTACTCTACTATTGCTTCTCTGGGTGTTTGAAGGTTTTCAGCAGGCTACCTTACAGGGACCGCGCTGCCTACATTGCGTTGAAGAGGCTGCCTTAGGTATAGCTGACGCGATACAGCATTTCATACTCAGCCGCTGGATGCCAGAACAGACGCTGTTAGAGCCGCACCTCCTTGGTGAACAGACACTCAGGTCGTACCTCCTCAATCTAACTGAAGTCAGAAGGACAACAGTGCCTAGGCCTTGGCCTAGGCTGCACTACCATCTAAGAACACAACTCTTAGCTGTCGGTGTTTGTCGTCGCTTGACCCGTGAAAGCATGAAGTTACGTTGAGCACATAGTGGCTGAGGTGCGATGCGAAGAGATAAGAGATCGGATAAGCGTCAAAGCACAGTCTGTGGAAACTATATGCAGAACGCATGAACCGTACATAGTAGATGAGTTGCGATGAGTGCGGAGATGCGATGGAGCTGCTTCGACGCATGTGATCGCAAGAGAATGCAAGAGAATGCTTGTCGGGTGTGGATTTTATGATTGCGCTCGTTCTGTATGTAAAGCAATGCGGATTAAATGTGTTGGGAATGCTAGTAGGTAATATAAAATGCGTTAATATGTTGTTGTTTTTAAACATAACTCAATGTTTTTTCACATGACATGCATTTTGATGGACCAGACGTAATAAAAATTGATCATACTGTCTATCGATCACCATGTAAAATAACATATTTCATTGCATATAAAATAGTATTCCATCAAATCGTTTAAGTTTTTTACAGCATAATTTTATTATATGTGTATAAAAAAACATTTTATTTTCTCTGTTCGAGATTTGAATCAAGTGATCAATGTTTGATATGGTCGTTTGTTCAGTGCTTGTTATTCATGTGCAAGTTAGAAAGTTTAAGGTTTTATGTTATTCAACTTAATTGCTAAAAGGATTCTAATTGATTTCTCTGATTTCGGAACATCAGTGCCATGCTTCACAGTGAAAAACTGTGCCCCTGGAAGTGCCTTGTTGTCCAATATGATATACGTTTCATAATCCATGATTATGCACATGTAATTTTTGCTCAAAACATCGTCGTACAGTTTCTGAGCACGAGTTTTCACATAATCCGCCAGAATTTGACTGTTTTTTGGACAGTCTTCAGGGAATTACGCTCCTTGGCGCGCTGAACCATACCAATAGTCGTTCCACACTTTTTTGCGCAATCTATGATGAATACCTCCTTTTTTTCTTTTGAAGATTTTGCAAATTTTGCTGTCCAAATTTGACTTGGGCGCATCGGGTTTTCTGTCGCGTCCGGGTGAGTCTATCAGTGTGTTATGTATACCGAATCGTTTCCCGGGTAGAGGCTAATGGCAAACAAAGGACAAAATAATAACTGGTTTTGCCATCATATCTCGATTTGCCATTCTTCTGTTATTATGAAAAACTTAAAATGGCTAATCAATAGCAAAATATACAATCATAGCAAATCTTGTCATTGATATGTTATTCATGAATAATGCTAAATAACACATCAATAACAAAAATTACTATCATGGTACATAAAACTTGCAATTTAGCACCTTTTATAATGAATTGTATAAAATATCAAAACAATAACATAATTTACATTCCTAGCTAAATTTTCCATTATTTTGATATTGTGAGAAATTATTTACAGTGTATCAAACAATTGTCCGTACAGCAATTTTTTGGTCAAAATAATTTTTCATTCAAATGATCATAACTTTTTTATACATAAATCAAATACGTTGAAATTTTGATCAATCATAAACCATGTATAAAAAGCTCCATTGGTAAAATTTTGAGCGAGATCGGATAAGTTTTCTGAAAGTTATAGAACTTTTGGAAAAACTTCTAAGATTTTTGAACACATATTTAAAACATTATATATCAGTGTGAACTCGATGAAACTTTTTCAATTTTTTTGTGTTACAGCTGATACCTATGGCTTTCATATGCAGGTATTTTAGAGATTTTATATTCACTACAAAAAATATGAAAAATGTGCTTATGCAGTTGACGATATTTAAAAATTTACCATATTTTGCGCATACAATCTGCCAAACGTTTTCCATCAATAAAAGTGCATTAACTGAATGAACAATACATAGGACCTACTATTCATATGTAGTTCAGTAGGTCCTGTATAATATTACATTACATTAAGAAAGTTTAAAAACGCTGAAAACACTTGGCACTTTTATTGATCAAAATATGGTAAATTTCGAAATGTCACTCTGAACATATACAGATTTTTCATATTTTTTGTAGTGAATATAAAACCTCAAACGATGCTGCATATGAAAGCCTTAGGTATAAGCTATATCACAAAAAAAATTGAAAAAGTTTCATCGAGTACATATTGAGATATAATGTTTTAAAAATGTGTTTAAAAATCTTATAAGTTTTACGAAAAGTTCTATAATTTTCAGAAAACTCATTCGATCTCGCTCAAAATTTTACCAATGGAGCTTGATATATGGTTCATGATTGATCAAAATTTCAGCGTATTTGATTGATGTATAAAAAAGTTATGTTCATTTGAATGAAAAATTATTTTGGCCAAAAAATTGCTGTACGGACAATTGTTTGATACACTGTATAAACATTAGACACCATAACTTATTTTACTCTTAATATACCATTAACTATTATATTGTATATTTCAAGCATAACTATTCAATTCGACGTATCTCGCAAAAGTAAACAAATCCGGATTCTTTCGTTTTGAGTTTTTAATTTCCATAAAATAAAACTGTTTTTACATTGATTGATGAACTTAAATTTTATTGAAGAAAAAAAAAGAAATAGCTCATTTTACCTTTCTTCTGCTATTTTGTAATAATAACTGAATCTACCATTATTTTAAAATTGAATTTGAACAACTAAACCTACCATTATTTTGATCGCCACATAAACAGCTAAATTTGTTCTTATTCTGTTATCAATAACTCAAGAATGTCATATTTTGTTATTCACCGATAACAGTTAATTAGGGTCTTATTTTGTTATCAATATCTCAATAATAACTTATTTTGTTCTTCAATTTAATCCGCATGCTTTACCATTACTTTGTTATTACAATGGCAAAATAAGTTATTTTTAAGTTTTTCTGCTACCAAAATTTTGTTATTATTTTTGTTATTTTAACTCTTATTTCAAACAAACAAATAACACATTTTGCCATTCAAACATTCTGTTTTAATGGTAAAACTTGCCATTCTTTTGCCATTAAGCTCTACCCGGGTTGACAGCATTTTGGACAGAAAAAACGCTAACACCTCCAACTTTTGCTAATTTTCTTAGCGATAATCATTTTTTATAGCAGTAGCTGGTCACAATCGATTTTCGCTTCTCATCCGTAAACACTCGCATTGCTCCACTTGAGGAAAAACTTTAACTTTTAATGAAGGTTATCTTTTGTTTACAACGCGAGCAACACATAAACACACAGCAGTTGTCAAAATAAGATTTAGTCTTTTTAATACAGGGCCTCAAAGGTGTACTCTTAATTAACGATACAGTCCTTATGATGAATATTGTGTACTTATTAGAGACATCTTTTCTCGTAGATATCGCCGAAAATTTTGTAATAAAAAAACCTATACCCAATAATACTTACTTGCCGAATTTTTGTTTCTTTTTGCCGCGGTCAGCACAATCAAGTAATGTTTTAATGCCGAAAATCAGTATAACAGTCTCATATTAATTTAAATTGAAATCAACACTCAGATAGCCCAGTACGGAAAGTAAAAATATGTGTATACATAAAGACATCGCTCACGCGGATATAATTACATGTTATACATTATTTTTTCAAATAATCAATTCAATAATCTCAATCTTGTACAGTTACACTAGATTTTTTTAACTGGTTAGTTTTTGCTATTGCAACAGGATCAAAACTGACTGAGTTATAGCAAATAAAAAACGGCCCGCGCAAAACAAAAAGCGGGTACATTTTATCTTTCCGCTCTTAAAGATGAAACGATCATTTCACTACCCACATCCAAAGAAGCGCTTCAACATACAAGCGACTTCATCGATCAAATCACGCGAGTCGTTGATGCGCACGAAATAGGCGAAAAAGGATGTGAAAACAACATGCGCACCCTCATTGAAAACCTCATGCACTATGGTCTATCAAACATCCCTCTTCTCATCTCATAACTTATCGCATCCGATCGCATCTCACCTTACCCACTATGGTCACAGCCTTAGGAACTTGTAAGGAACAGAGCTATGTTGGACGCTCTCCTTATCGACTCATCGTTTTGCAGTTTTTTATGGCATATAAACATGCATATAAATTAAGCAGTATCTCAAAATTGTAACAAATTAAAATTGTAGTAAATCTGAGATCGTGTTAGGATTCAGCGTCGCAAAAACTGTTAGACACATATGTTTATTTTTTTTTTCACTAGAACAAATGTTTCGCTGTGTAATCTTTAAAAGTCGTGGGACAGAACGCGTTAATTCAATTGTAAAGTCAAAATAAAGCTAGCTTTTGCTAACCCATTGTTTCCTATTCATTTCATTTCATCAGCAGACCCGAACGCCCAACGCACGACGTGGCCGACGTGCTGTTGTCCCTCAAACACGCCGTACTCAAGCAGAGCCCGGATCCGCAGCAACTGCCTCAACCATCGTCGCCGCCTGGCGCCTTTGCCCCGCCACAGGCCTCGCTCTCTTACACCGTCCACCCGCAGATGCTCCTGTCGCCATCGGTTGGCCATCACAATCACACCAATTCGCACTACAGTCAAGCTCAATCTCAGAGTGGATCAGGATATCCCTCGAACTACTACGAAACGTCTTGTGCACAACACTCAACGCCAATCTATCCGAGCATGAGCGTCAACGTCAGCATGAACATGACCATGCACGGATACGGAGCCACGGCGGATGGGACCATGCCCATGCAGTGCTCCCAGATGCAGTGGGGACCGCATACGGCGGGCGCATCCTCGGTGAACGTGCTCTACCCGCCGCTGCTCAGTCCGGTTCCGTACCCGGCCGGTGCTACCTACTCGTTCACCGCGGACTTTAGGCCACAAAACCAAACGCAGAATCACCTATCGCCACTGCTGGACTCTTCCAATCCGGGTAGGAGTGAGTAACAAATGTATTATCTTGAAATATCTTTGAATTCTTTAGTATTTTCTTTTATTCACAAAATTGTCCATCGTACACCGATTTGGGGGTCTATTTGAAAATTGGATGGTTGGCCAGCTGCCCACCCACAGTGCTCGCATCGCTTTTGTTTGAGTTTGACGTTTTCTCACTACCGCCACCTAGTTGATGGTTGGCCAAACTCAGTCTTTGTAGCATTTTCGTGACTATGATTTGAATCGAAAAATGATCGAAGTTTTACGTGTGTTTGTCTGTGCTTTAACACATTCATTGCTAATCCAAAAATTATTGAATATGATCATCTTCTCCTTCCTGCATTTTTTCAGCCGGAAAGGCATCTAGCTTACAGTCGCATCATCAGAAGTCGTACTACCAGCCAACGGCGGCCGACTACTCTCCGCCAAAGAGTCCCTCAGAGTACGAACAAAGCGACTTTCAGCTCAAGATGAAAACGGAAAAATCCCTTGGAATCACCTTCGAAGAGGAGGACGGCAGCGGAAGCGATGGCCAAGCTGGGGACAACAAGCCAAATCTGTGTCGTCTTTGCGGGAAAACTTACGCCCGACCGAGCACGCTCAAAACGCACCTGCGAACGCACTCCGGAGAACGGCCGTATCGGTGTTCCGATTGCAGCAAAAGCTTCAGCCAAGCGGCCAATCTGGCCGCCCACATTCGAACGCATACTGGACAGAAACCTTTCCGGTGTCCGATTTGCGACAGGAGGTTCTCGCAAAGTTCGAGCGTGACGACTCACATGCGAACGCACTCCGGCGAGCGGCCCTATCGCTGCCGGGCTTGCAAGAAGGCGTTCAGTGACAGTTCTACGCTGACGAAGCATCTGAGGATTCACAGCGGGGAAAAACCTTACCAGTGTAAGCTGTGTCTGTTGAGGTGAGAATAATCACTAAAAATACTCTAGATTTAGCTTGTAAATGTTCCCCCATCTCCATTTCCATAGGTTCTCCCAGTCGGGCAACCTTAACCGGCACATGCGCGTCCATGGAACGAACGGTCAGGCTCTCATGACATGACAGCAGAAACAAACGCAGCAACCACCCCCACCTCATCCGCCGGGGTCGTACCTCTCGCACCCGCACCCCTACGGATCACCCCAGAATGCGTTCCACCACTACCACAGGCGCACGGCGTCTACGCTGATGGCGGCTCCCACGGCGGCCGCATCGACTTGTATTGGCGTACCGTCGTCGTCGTCCGTTGGCTCGGCATCGTCGTCCACCATGGGAACCGCTGGCAGCACCAGCAGCAGTACTGCGGCTGCGGCATCCTCCTACGAAGCCACCATGCCGTTCTCACCAGTTGGAACCGCGGCGGGAAGCAGCTCCTACAATAGCTTTAACTTTAAACCGTTCCCACCGCCACCTCCGCCGCACCCTCACCACCACCATCATCAGTTGTCCTACTTTGAAGAGTACCATCACTATCAACAGCAGCGCAACAAATACGACGATATTAGTCTCTTTAGGAACAACTTTGTAAATTTATTCTAAGAGAGAACTTTGCATCACACATTTCTACACAACAATTGCAAAAAAAAGTTTCTCAAACAAGGTGTATTAGGTGTCACGCAGCATATCTGTCTGTCTGTCGTATCAATTGTTTCCATTCTAGTCACAGCGTTTTCTTACGGACACAGAAAAACAGCAGAGGAATCAAAACAGCCAATCAACGAGCAAAGCGGTTATCAATTAGAATGCATATTGGTAGCATATTTTTAGCAGAATACTTCTCTAACTGTTGTATACTGTATGTTCCAACAACTGTTTGTAGATTGTATGCGCGAAGGAAAAGATGGAGGTCTTTGTGTGATTCTTAAGCTAAATCAAGTGGAAAATAAAGGCACTGATGTTCAAGTAATCCGAGAAGCGTGTGTTTAGTTTAAAACAATCCCTAATGAGCATGGGTGAAACCTAGCATGGAACCACACTGCCCATGATCGCATAGGCGACGTAACCACCATTGACAATGTCAGCATTTACAAGCTGATACCCGAGCAAAGTCCAACAACAAAATTACAGCAAATCGAAAACATGATTTGTATTCAGCAACAAATTGATATCACATTTTTATATCATTTTATATTTACTTAATTTGATTTCTAATTTTGCGCTTACGTCAACTATGCGAATATGGGCAGCACAGTCAATCAGTAGGTACTATTTGAGCGATGACTAATATGGAACTGTAAAAAAAAATAACTTTTTGTTTTTGTAACATCTTGATTTAGGCACAGAGAACAGACATCCAAGTCCAGTTCCGAAACTGTGTAAGGAATTTAACGGCCATTTGAAATCGGCAACACAAGTGGCAATAGCGGGGCGCTGCAATCGGTTAATTTCCCATACTAATTTAATTCACCACTTGAAATGTTTCAATTCACCACTGACTGTGGCAATATGGTGTTTGGTGGCGTTAGTGTTGTCATCGTGTATTGGTTTGCAACCTTACTCAAGTAAAGATTCAAATCCTTACACAACTTTCCGAATGAAATTTGTTCTAGCCTGGATGTCTGTTCTCTGTGATTTAGGTTAATTTGAAAACATTAGATTGATTGATTGTTGGCCTTGAGTCTCCTCCCTTTGGGGGCAATACACAAATTATGTCACCCAAAAATCGACTATTTTCAACACCCTTCCCCCCCTCCCCCCTATGTCACACTTTTTGTATAGGACCTCAATATTTTTTGTAAGGGTCGTCACGCTCTGCAAGCTCCCCCCCCCCCCCCCTTCCCCCCTAAAAGCGTGACGTAAATTGTGTACGGTCCCTGTAAATGACTCAGACATGATTGGCGAAAATCGTCTCTCATCGCTGGGCGCGGATGTAAAACCATTCGGCGCACCAGGACTGGAGAGATGACACTAATGCTGAAGAAGGGGACGGCCAAGAAACAAGGTACTGGGCGAAAAAGTGCAGGTGGGAGCCCTAACGGCGGAGGCGACTCTCCAGTGTAAAAGCGTAAACGAGATCACCGACGCAGAGGAGCTCGTAGCCGCACTTAAGCAGCACGAGACAGAGGTAGCAAGAACAAGTACCGATCGCCACGATCAAGTTCCCAGTGGACTAACCCCAAATCAAGGTGCCAGGCGAGCCGTGTTGAGGAATGAATGATCGAGGAGATGCAAAAAATGCTCGGAGCGAAGCCGGTGCGGTGGGGTACCTGTGGCAACCCCCCCCCCCCCCCACAATATTTCGTCCCTTACCGCGTTAATACATCTTGTAGGTAGCAGAGAAACACGTGTTACGAACTAACTTGGTTTATTACGGCGAAATTACAATTAACTTGACGGTTGGTTTTGAACTAACAGCCTGGGTGAAAAGCCACATATTTATCCCACCAGTTGTTTATTCGGTTGCCGTGGTTACCATTCCGATGATGATGATGACCACGACGCATGCGTGGTTGATTCGGACTATCAACAAAAATCGAGATGGGCTCACTGCGATGGAGGTGGCTGCGCAGCAGCTTGACTCCATGACTCCATTATTGACTTTGCGTCCTCGAAGTCCAGCAGGGTCCTCAAGTAGACCCTGCTGAGACTTAGAAAGTCAATGACGACAGCCAAGCAAGACCATGAGAAACAATGATGGCTTTGCTTTCGCGGATAGCCCAAAGAGTGAGGCGAATGCGACTGCTCACAGCAGAAGCGTGTGAGACAGCCGTCTGGTGAAGAGCTACCAGGCGGCACCCGCAAGGCTATAGGCAGATGTTAACACTAAAAGCCGGCAGCAATGCCGGTAAGTCGGACCCCAGCCAAGCGTCCCGGAAAGCTGGGAAGGGTGGGCCTGAATAGAGCGGCCCGTCTCGGAGTGAAAGGTACAGGGGATTGAGACCATTGTTAGGTCTTCTGCAACCACAAATTTGGGCAGATCAGGGAAGCACCCGAATTGACCAAAAGTTCAGCGGAAGAGAAAGAAATAGAAACTGGAGGTGCAGGAGCGTAGAATCACCAAACCTAGCAGGTGTGGGAGGGTAGGTGCCAAGCGCGAGAAGGGCGACGCGCTCGTCATGAAGCCCGAACAGTCTAAGCACGCGGAAGTCTTGAAGGCGATGAGGAGCGACGCCAAGCTCGTGGATTTGGGAGCCGACGTGCTTAGTATTGGATGTAATCGCACGGGTGAAATGATCCTCGAGATTAAGCGCGATAATAAACGTAATGGCGTCGCCTACTAAAGTCAGGCAGAAGAGGTCCTTGGCAAGGGGTGTCGAGGTGACGGGCTCTTACAGCGGAGGCGAGTCTGGAGGTGAAGAACCTAGATAAGATCTCTCGATTAACGGCTACGCAGTCTTGGGATTTAAAAAACGAGTTGTTTTATTCACCCGACGTTTCGACACGGGGATAGTGTCTTCCTCAGGGGGAAAATATCCCCGTGTCGAAACGTCGGGTGAATAAAACAACTCGTTTTTTAAATCCCAAGACTGCGTAGCCGTTAATCGAGAGATTCAACCATACAGTCGTATTTCAATAGCTAGATAAGATCACTGATGCGGAAGAGCTCGTCACGGTACTGCGGTAACAGTGTGTGATGCAGGTGGCCACCGCAGCCGTTCAGCTACGGAAGGGCCCGGCAGGGACACAGTTAGCCTTGGTGCAGCTACCTGTGGCGGATGCAAATAAGTTCGATATACAAGGGAAGTTCAAAGTGTGCCAACTGACCTTGCTAGAACCACCTTGTCTGGAACCAAGACACAAGTCATGGTACTGAAAACATGACAGGAACAAGCTAATCATGGATATAACAACTTAAAAAAAAACATTTTAGCTAGTTTTTCAAATACCATAACTTAAGAACTAGTATACCGTCGATGGGGGTGACAATGGGACTGGGGGGTGAGATTGGGTCAAAACGGAGAAACATAAAATTTGAAATAGCTCATCAACTATCGCTAATTTATGTTGAAAACATTATATTATTTCAAAGAGGAGATGTTTTTACACGTCATGATGCCGAATAAGATATTTAGCAATAATTGTTTTTTGTTAAATTTGTGGCTAAACTTATATAATGAAACTACTAGTAAATCATTCTGAAAAAAATTCTTCTTCGTAATGTTTCACACAAGTACCTAACCATAAATTTTCTTAAAAGTGATTAGCTGTAGGTATTACCTAGTTGATGCATCGAAAAAAGCGGGCTGTCACTGCTCTTTTTATTTAAAAATTCAATATTTTCGACCCTATGTCAAAATATTAAGAATGGGGGTGAGATTGGGTCAAGCAAGTTATTGAGTGCACATAATCTTAACTAAAAATTCAACTTGTTATACAGTCTCCGTTTGACATTAGAGTGGTGCAATGTTTACTTCATAAAAGCACTTTTTTTCGAAAATATGTCGAAGAAGTGTCAAGCGAGTGTGTTCCTACGTTTAGTGCCTAAAATTATTTATAACAATAAACCCATGCGTTTGGACGGCTCCTCTAATCATTAGCTAATCTTTAGTGTACTGCAATATCGTAAGCTTACAAAATAGACTTAATAGCGTTCTTTTTCTCCACTTATTTTTGAAATTTTAAGGAAATATCGTGAAACTACCAGACGGTAGTGGGATCCAAGAAATACAGGGGCTATAAAACCGGTGACATAGCACAATGTCGGAAAGTTTTTTTTTGGTTTTTATTTCTGTGTATTTTAACTAATGCTAACTACATTTCAATGTCGGAAAGCAAACGAGATGCGACATACGTGATTGCATTTTGAGTATTTAACTTGAACTTTATGAATTAAGAGTGGCATATAAAGATCATTCATAAAATACATAAAAATACTAAAGAACGAAAAATAAGTCTACCGTTGTACTAGGACTCATACAAAATTTATAAAAAAAAATCCTTTAAATATTATTGCGGGAGAGGGTCTAATAATGTGAAATTCTGTGTAACAAAACATTTGAACGACCCTCTATCTTGAGATGAAGTGATTTGCTTCGGCAATACAGGGGCCAATGACCATGTACATAAGAGTTTATAACGGAGGGTTTGGATAAACATTTATTATGCAGTATACTAAAAATATCATGTTTTTTTTTTCGATCAATCTTTCAATGCGCCCCTCCCTCCTCTCATGGAAGTTGAAACTTTAAATAAGGATGATTATGGCACAGACAAACAGACGTAACACTTGGAACATTTTTCGATTTAAATCATAGTCACGGAAACATATTCGCCCAATGCTAAAATGACTAAGTTTGGCCGACCATCAACTAGGTGGCAGTAGTGAGCAAACGTCAAACTCGAACAAAAACGATGTGAGCGCCACAGGTGGGTAGTTGGCCAACTATCTAATTTTGAAAAAGATCGTTAAATCGAAGTACGATGGGAATTATCAGAGTGTTACGTCTGTTTGTCTGTGATTATGGTATCTAAAAATAGTGATACAACATACAAACTAAAGAATACAAACGTTATTTTATCAAATTTCAACCATATTTTGATTGTATTAGCCCTTTTAGGTGGATTAATCATCTTTTAAAATTATCTAAGCTTTTATTCGTCATGGTTACATTGTACTTTAAGTAGGTTTACTAGATCTGATCAATACAATAAACTTATATTCTCAGATAGGCGATTTCGAATACTTTGACCCATTCTCACCCCCTCTAAGGGGTGAGATTGGGTCAATTTTCAATCATTTGTAGTTTAGTAAGCAATTCATATAATGTGATACTTTCTTGCTAAACTATCATTACCACAAAGAAGAGTATGCATACCAAATAAAAAGTTATTCCGACTTCAACTGCATTTGTTATTTAACAAACAATCTTTGAGTATGCTTTTTTGACCCATTCTCACCCCCAACGACGGTACCTAATTCAAATGCATCGTTTTATGATCATCGTGAAAATTTTTCCCTGACCATCAACAAAATTCCCTGACTTTCCCTGACTTTCCAGGCCCAAAAATAAATTCCCTGACATTCCCTGACTTTCCAGGTTTTTTCAGGTAGTCGACACCCCGTTAATCGATGCCAATTTAGGTTATGATTATCCTACCAAAATTTGAGCTCAATCGGATCAAATTTGACTGAGCACACGCCCTTTAAAGTTTGTATGGGAATTACTATGGAGAAGTCAAACTTTTATTTCCAAAAGTTGAAACTTTTTTCCATGTTGCCTTACAAATGAAACCGATGCGGATTCATATAGCTTACATTGCCATCTTTCAAATTGCCGAAGACACCAGACACGTAAAACCTACAGGAAAATTGTTATTAAATAAAATGTAACTTTAAATCTTTTCAAATGATGTTTCTCTTAGCTTTATGGGAACACTGCGCGAGAAAATTCTGTCTAGTAGGCCAAAGGATTTTTTTTTGCAATTACAAAGTGTCAACATGAGAAAACAACAATGCGCAGTAGCAGCACCGACACCAATAAATAGAAACTGTTTTGGCAATTGTTCCATAAGCGCAGTTTCGAGTTCGAAAGGAATCGCTCAAGAAACTTCTTGAGTGATTCCTGGCAGAAACTTTCTTCGGTGACTGCCATTTGAACTGTCATTCCTTCGCTACTGCGTACTGCGATCGAAGAAAAACCGGTTTCTTGAGCGATTCAGGCAAGGAATTTCCCATGCATCAAGATAGGCTGAGAAATTCCTTCTGAACTGCAAACAGTGCTATACTTATGAACCTTTCTTTCACTGTGATTTCTTGAGAGGCCGATCGTGAATCATAAAAGGACTAAAATGCATTCCCCTCTTTCATAGACTGTTGGGTGCTGTTGGTCAAATGCTTTGATAATTATCGCTTAGTCCCATGGATATAGATTAGTATCAGTTCGTATGTAGATGAAGATTCCTTCAGACTATGACATTGTGTTATTCAAATTCTCGTTAAAAATGCACGAATTTGAATTGTCTAGCATGTTTGTTAAGATCCGGACCGGAATCGATTACGAAGCAAATAATAATTTCAATAGGTATTTAAACGATACCTAATGACTTGACGACCACAATCCTGGTGAAGGATTGAAATGTGTTCGGCTATGAGACGTTGATAGTAAGTAAGATGCTTTTCCGTCTTGGCCCTATCCTATGAAGTCGGGTCAGAGAATATGGAAGTGGAAGAGTGTCCCTTTAGTCAGTATGTCTCTGGCCTATTTTCCCAGCCCAGGCTTTCTTTACAACCCAACCAACAATTAAAGGCACTGTCCTCGCTGATACTCCACACCATTGCCTTTCCATTTTGACATTTGCATTGAACATGTTCCGTTGGCCTACTAGACAGAATTCCCTCGCGCAGTGTTCTCATAAAGCCAAGAGAAACATCATTTGAAAAGATTTAAAGTTACATTTTATTTAATAACAATTTTCCTGTAGGTTTTACGTGTCTGGTGTCTTCGGCAATTTGAAAGATGACAATGGCCCGTATGAATAAAAAGTAGTAATCCACAGTTTACTACATTTTTGTAGTAAATACTACAATTTTTGATATGAATAAAAGTAAACAGTGCATTTACTACACTACAAGTTTCGAACTTACTACTTTTGTGGAA
Organism: Aedes albopictus; assembly: GCF_035046485.1. Taxonomy (NCBI): domain Eukaryota; kingdom Metazoa; phylum Arthropoda; class Insecta; order Diptera; family Culicidae; genus Aedes; species Aedes albopictus. Next base: position 274,034,301 of record NC_085136.1, read on the forward strand.
CATGTTCCACAATCTGTATGAATAAAAGTAGTATTTACTACAAGAAATTTGTAGTCTGCTCCTGAGGTTGCTACAAAGCTTGTGATGCGTGTATCTGAAATCACAACTTGTGTTAGCAATTCTTTTTTGGCGGTAATGATTTTTTGTTTATCAAAAAGAGTAATCTTTGAGAATGTTTAGATGCAAGTTTCGACAGACATTAACTTCCGGAAACCGATACAAGCACCATCAAGTTCCCAGCAAAACACGCTGCATTACCACCGCGGTCTTGTGGGGATGATTTTAAAGCAATCTTGCCCAGATGGGGTGGCATGATGATGTTGCACTTGTAATGTATTTTATTGGAAAATAGTGCCTTTTGCAGCGGTTTTTTTTTTTATGATCGTTGATGCTACTGACGGAGTATTCTGGATGTGAGGCCTGGGACGCAGCGGCGACCGTGAGTGCATGCCGATACGCATGGCGCATTTGAGATAAATTTCTACCCTGCTGAGGTGCCCTCACGATCACCGCGGCGTCGTGTACAACGAATGTGGAGTACTCTTTTAGTACTGTTATCTTAAATGGAAGCTGCTGCGAAAATCACTATTTTTCAACCATATTTTGTCCTGGATTGCCTAATGGTGGTGGAAGAGCAATCGAGAGCCCACAACCAAAACAAAAACAAATAATGTAGTAAATACTACATCGAAATTTTCGAAAGTAGTATCTACTACAATGTTCGAAAAATGGTTTTATTCATACCAAAGCTACTACTTTGGGGTGGATCATATTTCAAAGTAGTAACTACAAAGCACGAGTAGTTACTACTTTTTATTCATACGGGCCAATGTAAGCTATATGAATCCGCATCGGTTTCATTTGTAAGGCAACATGGAAAAAAGTTTCAATTTGTGGAAATAAAAGTTTGACTTCTCCATAGTAATTCCCATACAAACTTTAAAGGGCGTGTGCTCAGTCAAATTTGATCCGATTGAGCTCAAATTTTGGTTGGATAACCATAACCTAAATTGGCATCGATTAAGCCTAGGGGAGCGAAAATTTCAAAATTTGCATCGGTCTACTGTGTAGGCGATGCGGCGTCGAAGGCCATAAGGCGCAATCCTACACAAGTTCACGTATTTGATTTGTTCCGGGAAATCCGCGAACAAAATGCACCCAACGGGTGGTCCACGGTGCCCGGGGGGAGTGGGGGACGGATAAGGCCATCATAGCGGACGCATACCGAGTACCCACCGGCAACGGCAATTGGGTCGCGGATGGATTCGAAAATTGCGACGATATGGACAACGGGTAAATACCCCGTCTCGAAGTTGGTGTCTACTACCTCCGAGGGCCTCGTGTTCGTCTAAGTGAACGAGATATTTTTCTGTAGCTGTTAAGTGCCTCCGCGGTGGTCGATCGAGTACTTTACGCATATGCTGGACTGTATGACGACCGTGTTGACAGGGTGAAGGCCGGTGGTATTAGCGGGTGACTTCAATGTCTGGGCCGTGGAATGGGGAAGTCGTTTTACGAACCAGCGGGGTCAGATCAGCACTGGCTATGCTAGATGATTGAAGTTCTTTTCCCCGAGTGACGTTTCTCCGAACATTAGTTACCCGAATAGCGCGTTTCCCTGAAATTACATTATTGTTCGAAATGATCACTTGCCGCAAAGTTTTCATTATCCTGAGGACCAGGTTATTCAAAAAGTTACTTACTTACTTTCAGTCCTGGGCAACAACGGTGGTGCAGAGGGCTGAATTGAAAGATTTCCATCCTGGGCGGTTGCCAGCCATCGCCTTGACCTGTGGCCAGGTGAAATTTCTGTCGACTTGCTTGATTTCGTTGTTGAGGCTGCGCCGTCATATAGCCGAGGCGGTAAACGCACGGGTATTCAGCATGACCATGCTGAGGGTGACGGGTTCGATTCCCGGTCGGTCCAGGATCTTTTCGCAAAGAAAATTTCCTTGACTTCCTTGGGCATAGAGTATCTTCGTGCCTGTCACACGATATACACATGCAAAATGGTCATTGGCAGAGGAAGCTCTCAGTTCGTGCGGCTAGGGTCACCAAGCTCTTAGTCGCATCGTGCTGAGGAGCACGAGTTCGATTCCCGCCGCAGCTGTCAGGAAAAGTTTTCGGCTGTGCCACTGGGTGTTGCATGCTAGTCCGTTGTCTAGTGTCGTGCTTCCTTCAAAGAGCGAGAAGCTCACTGGAAGCATTGAACGTGTCCGTGTCTAATAACTGTGGAAGTGCTTATAGAACACTAAGCTGAGAAGCAGGCTTTGTCCCAGTGAGGACATTACGCCAAGAAGAGGAGAGGAGGAGGAGGCTGCGCCGCCATGAGCCTCTGGGTCTGCCTCTGCTGCGATGTCCTGCTGGGTTCCAATCTAAAGATTTCTTTCGTTTCCGCTGCGTAGAGTGTGGGCGACCCACCTCCACTTTCACTCCCGAATTTCTGTCGCTATCGGCTTTGGATGACATCGACGATGGAGCTCCACGTTGGAGATCCAATTGTGAGGCCACCATGTTCGAATTATATACCGCAGGCATCTACTGATGAAGACTTGCAGCCGTTGCGTGTTCTTCACTGATACACACCAGGTTTCACTGGCGTAAAGCAGCACATATTTCACGTTCGAATTAAAAATTCGAATTTTGGTGCGTCGACTGATCTGGTTGTTTTCCCATACATTACTTAAACCTATGTCGCTATTGGTGCCACTATCGGCCGCCATTTGGCTACCAAGATATTGGAAGCTTTGAACATTCTCCACTGATTGCCCAGCTACCGTAAAGCTGGAAGAGTTGACCGTGTTTACATCCAACGATTTGGTCTTGTTGACGTTGATGGTAAGACCTGCAGCTGAGAAGCGATTGGCAAGATTATCGAGCATGCTCTGCATATCAGAGCGCCATTGAGCTAGGAGAGCAACGTCATCAGCCAATTCGAAGTCATTCAGGTGCTCCATGAGAATGGGTTGCCACAGAAATCCACGATTTGGTTCACGGTCAATCGCACCAACCAGGATCTTGTCGATTACGATGAGGAATAGTAGCGGTGATAGTATACATCGTTGCCTCACTGTTCAAAAAGTTACCCGATCATAATTTGGCAAGTCGTTAGGGTCAATTTGGTTCTAGAAAGAACGAGCAGCAGTGGAAAGGAGTCAGCAACGTTTCAGCAGATTTGAGGAGCACACGCTAAGAAAAAGTTACTCTAAAATGAGTAAGATTTACACAAAACTGAGCTTAACTGGAACAGCTTAAAAAATGAGTAAATTGCCTGTCCAGCGATAGCGCTGGCCCAAGGGCAAAAATCCAAACAGTTTAAGCCGTATAATATTCACCATATCGGCAAGAATATTATACAACTTAAACTGATGAGATTTTCGCACTTGGGCCAGCCCTATCGCTGGAAATAAAATTTACTCATTTTTGAGTTGTCCCACTTTAGCTCCAAAATGAGTGAATTTTCTGATCGTGCAATATAACTAAGGGAACGTCCATAAATTACGTCACGCTTTGAGGGGGGAGGGGGGGTTCAGCAAAGTGTGACGGCCCATACAAAAATTTCAGAGGTCCCATACAAAAAGTGTGACATAGGGGGGAGGGGGGGTTGGAAATGGTCAATTTTTGCGTGACGTAATTTATGGACGCTCCCTAAGGGGGCCGTTCATAAACCACGTGGACTTCTTGGGGGGGGGGGGGGGTACAATCATGACCAATTTTCATTCGCATAATAGATGGTTCTTTTACGCTACAGTTCAAACTTCTGTGATGATATTGTTCGTGCAGTTGAAAATCGGAATTTTTGACACGCGAAAATCGATGTTTCTCCTAAACCGTGTGTCGGATGTACGTCGGGCACAGTGCGCTGGATAGAGGGCCAGGTCCGCTGTCCAGCGCACTACGTCCGACGTTAGCTTTCACGAACAGATTTTGAGAAAATTCGATTGTCGGGTGTGGGGAAACTTCGGGTTTCAACCGCGACGACAATAGTTATGAAAATTCATTAGCAGTTATGATACTTGTAGAGCAGTGGTTTTCAACCGGTGGGGAATTCCCCCCTAGGGGGGAATTTTGTCCCTCTAGGGGGGGAATTGTCCACCCAATAATATTATCTTATGTTTTTAAAGTGAAACATCAAGAAATCCCATTGCAATTTTTCATACAAACTTTAGAGGAACAAATCTGACAAACAAAGCATCGAGCCAAGCCGCACTTATTTTTCCTGGCTTTGCTCACTTGCAAAAAGAGGCAGCTTTTACAAATCGAGAGCATTTGTTTACGAATTTTCAAGATTGGTGCTCTTGAAAACGTGAGTAGGGGACCAAGTCGGCCATTGTGGCAGCCATGTTTGTATTCTTTGAAGTTTCTCCTTAACTAAACACCAAAGATACAATTTTCAACAATGCAATTTGTCAGTGTATTGATTGCTAAGCACTTGCTTCCAATACGTTGTTGAGAATATTCCAGATCAATTCCAGGATGAGCAAGTCGCGAAAGACCTCTTCGAACTAGTCCCAATGTATTCTAGGTTTTCATATCACGACACGGTGTCGCACCCCACATTTACAAATGATCTTCCCGCATAATCGCTAACTGTAAATGCAATGTTTCTTATACTGTAGATGACTATTAGTAATTGCCATTTAACTATTTCACAGACTATCCGAGATAACAGTAAGATAACCATTCCATGTACAGATTTGCCAGTTTGACAAATGGTAAGCCGCCAAATTACAGTATGAGGAATAGGCGGTTAAGATAGGTTACCATAAAAAATCGCCCGTTTTCTCGAACAAAATTTTCGCAATACAGTAGAGGATACGGTCAATATACTATCCAGTTTTTGTGGCAATCTACTGCATAGCAAATGGTTAGAGATCAGTTTAACAATAAATCTGGAAGAAAAACGGACAATGTATGTGTTATTATTGGTTTATGGTCTTCCATGGTATTTGAAGCTTATGGCATATGGTTGAGCTATATTTGAACCGTTTAAAAATAAAAAGATGGTTATGCATTATAATCAAAGTTTTTTTTTATTCACTAAATATTTCTCCTCGAATTCATCTCCAAAATGCTTAAACTATGTCGAAAGACCTTCACGCACCCTACCGAGCAGCGCAACCTGTGTCTCGGGTCATTCCGATCGGATGAGATGTCAAAGTCTGCTGGAATGCTCCGACTTGCGCGGTGTTCCATCTTAGACCCAGCAGCACCTACGGCGATTACAACCTTCCTCCGGTAGAAGCAGATTTTTAGTCTCAAACGACACACAATTTTCGCTCGC